>NC_081344.1:3310537-3329615 GCF_029784015.1 Lycium ferocissimum
TCATAAATGAAATGGTTTAAAAAAGGATGGAGTTACATTTTATATGATAAAAGTATGTCTTTGAAAAGAATAAGTAATTAAAGTTGAAATTAAAAAGAAAAAGTATTTGAAAGTCGGTCGAGATGCATTCAATGATTTAATTTAATAGTATACAACTTTAATAGTATACAACAGTTTAGTAAATAAAATAATCTATTCATGAAACTACTTTAGCAAAATTAGTAAAGGTCATTGTACATTTAAATTAGGCAATAAATAGTAGTAAAAGAATTAAGGACCTTAACCTAGTGATTTTAGGTTTGGCTCTAAATTTAGATTGGTCCTTCAAAGCAAAATCTTTGTTTGTTTCCATTAGACTTTTTAGCTGATTTCAACCCAATACCAATACATAGTATGCTATTCGGTTTTGGGTCCCCCTTTTTCCCTTTTAAATTTAAGTCCACGCATTCCTAAATTAACTTGCAATCCCTATTTAATTACTCCAACCGTATGAATTTACGTAACGGTGTTTGACTGAGTCCGTAGCATTTTGCACCCCTAATGTATGTCCTCTTTTGCGATTTGCACCCTATCCTATTTATTTTTATGATTCGCACCCTAACCTCTTTATTTTCTTGCAAAATAATGAAACCACTCATTTTTCAAATTTCCCATGAGGGCAAAATTGGAATACAAATAATAAGAAAAGAAATGGCACAAAATTAAATCTTCTACAAAATCACGTCTACTAGCTGCACACAAGAAGTTGGAATTTTGGAATTTCTTTCCCGAGTATTCCACATTTGCATGCATGATCCCCACCCATAGAATTTTGGAATGAAACAAGAAAATAAATTGTTCTGAACAAGCTAAAGATTAGTTAACTATTTGTGTCAAATGAAAATCAATACTATAATCTATATTATAGCAATACAGGAAGTTCTAGTAGAATATTGCATGAGTAGTACTTCTAATCTTGGTAAAAGCACCAAATACAGCAAGAAATCAAGTTGTTATTCATTACAGCGCACTCTAAACACTGACTAACGGAAAAGTCAGAGATATGGCCAGAGAGTGAAGCATCAATGACGAAGGCCTTCAAGATGGAAGGGCCATTGGCAATCTGGTAAAAAAATTCTATCCTGGTCAAGCATGTAACAGGAAACTAATTGAGTAATTGGAGCAAAATACATTTGTGGGGGTTATGAAGTATCGCAGGGAGGGAAATTTGATCATAAAAATGAGTTTGCATGACCAAGGGATAGAGACGGACATGGCACACACACATCAAGCACTTCCAGTGGCTCCATCTCATCAAATGCAAGCTACCATGGACTTGCTTATGGTACAGTTAGGGGTGGTTGATGAGGAAGCCACTGAAGAAGGAGACATAAACTTTTTTTGTGGATTTGGGTGGTAAAGAAATGATATGATTTTGAGGGAGCATGACAGTGATGCAATATTATTATGATCATTCTCCTTCTTATTATTTGTATTCCAATTTTGCCCTCGTGGGAAATTTGAAAAATGAGTGGTTTCATTATTTTGCAAGAAAATAAAGAGTTTAGGGTGCGAATCATAAAAATAAGGGAAAAGGGTCAAAAATACCCCTCTACTTTGGAAAAATGACTAAAAATATCCTCCGAATTTATTTTGGGTCAAAAATACCCCTCTCATCCTTAAAGTTTTCAAATATACCCTCTTGTGACGGAAATTATCAAAATAACCCGAAATCATTATTTAAACTAGTACCATCATTTAAACCGACCTAACTAAATAATAACCATAAGATCCCTTTATTCCCCAATTCCCTCAAACTTCAAAAACCTACGTATTGGGGGAATAAGGGGATTTTATGGGTTATTATTTAGTTGGGTCAGGTTTAAATGATGGGCGGAGTTTCAAAAATGATTTCGGGTTATTTTGAGGATCAATTTCCGTCATGACAGTGGGTATATTTGAAAACTTAAGGATGGGTGATTTTGACCCAAAATAAGTTTGGAGGATATTTTAGACCTTTTTCGAAGCAGAAGTGCATTTTGATTCTTTTCCTAAAAATAAATAGGACAGGATGCAAATCGGAAAAGAGGACATACGTTAGGGGTGCAAAATGCTACGGACTAGTGTTTGACTAGACACATTGTTAAATTTTTTTTTTTTTTTTTTTAAGTTTGTGATTTAATAATTTATAAAAATTTATGTGACTATAGATCATCTCATTAAAAGTAATTAGTTATTTTAAAATTAAATTAATTAAAAACAATGATGTATTGCATTTATTAAAACAGACTAAAAAGAAAAGCATAACACATAAATTGAAACAGGAGGAGTAGTAATTTCTTCAAACATGTGGATCTAGGGGGAAATAATCTAAATACACTTTATTTCAAAAATCAATTATTCTTTTTTTAATCATACTTAAAACTCATTGATTCGTGCTATAAAAAAAATCCTCCGTTTATATAATTCAAATTGGAAAACTTTAATTAAGGGTGAAAATATTCTAATCATTGCATCACATTTATTGGTTCCAGAATCAGTTCTTTCAACATTGAACCCCAACACATGCTAACTATTTCCAAATTCAAAGTCCGAATGCCACCTAACAGTAATTGTTTTAATGATGAAGAGGCAAATTATTCATTTTTTTCCTTTACCGCCATACGATTTGAATTAGATATAAATAATTAATAATGAATTTATAAGTTTTCAAAATATGATATTTGGGTATTGGGATACTACAATTCTTAAGGCTCGAAACTTGCCAGATAGTTCTTACTCAAATCATATGTTACATTCCCTATTTAACACCGTTAATCTTCAAAATTCTTTAACAAAAATGATAAAAGTTCTATTCATCTATTTTATTAATTTATAAATCTAAATTAACATTTTAAAAATTTATGAGACTTACGCACCATATCCCGATATTGAAAAAACGTTTCGCCGCACGCCTCCACCTTTTAAACACTGCTTTGTAGTTACTTTACTATATTGTACTCCATGTGGCAAGATAATGAAACACTTTTTTATTTTTTTTACTTGTTTGTCCATTTATTTTTCTCCCCTTCACTCCGAACCACACGCACTTATTTTATTAATTTTTATGTTTTTATCCATTTCCTTGTCCGTTAGTACTCTTTTAATTGCTTTTAATTTTTTCATGACTTCTCAAATACACGGCCATTCATTTCTATACTAAAAAAAAGTCAAAAACTCCACCATATTTTTCTGTTTGATTGGGTCCTTCTATTGGTGAATATGTGTCTGTAATTTTGTTAAAAACAAAATTTACACTATTTGGCATTAAAACTTACAAACGAAAAATATATATTTTGGGGAAAAAAGAATCTGATTCTACTTCCCTAATAAATTTTGATAAATGATGTCAGATTTTTTCTTGGGAATTTGCTTTGGTATCTTGTTTTGTAAATTTTATGCATAACTTCCTTAAACACATCTAACCGCCACTGCATCAATTTACTTAAAACTTGTGTACCTGCCTCCGTCATATGTATATCTATACACACACAATATACATAAAATGCAAGTGTATGTGACGTTATAAATTTTGTCTTGATATTGCGTGGTAGGCTACAAAATCAATTGATCCGGTTTTAAGCTAAAACCACATTAGTTGTAGATTTTGGTTAACAAGTGTATTTTCCTTTCGAATAGCTTATGTTTTCAGAAAATAAACCTACATGTCTGCATTTAGTTTTTAAACAATTGGTTAAGCTAAAACTAATTATTCCGAATTTAATTTCAAAACTAATTTCAAACCTATCTAAGAACTTTTTTTTTTTTTTTTTTTTTTTTTTTTTTTTGCGTACACTATTTAACATCAGGTACTCATTCAATTGAATTTAAATTTTTTGATTAATGAAGGGACTTTATCCATTTCACCGCACAAATTGAAGATAACTAACAATTAATTGTTGCAACAAGTAAATTAGATACAGAAGCTTAGGGGTAAAAATAACTCTTTCTAGCCTTTAGATTTGGGTTAAAGGGCCGCGAATGTGTGAGAAAGTTGTACGGTTTGTCTTTATCATCATGGGTTGGATATGGGAAAAAATATAAAATTAACCCACTATTTGTTTGTCTAATGGGAAAGTAATTATCACTGTGCACCTTAATTTATTACTTTATTTTGATTTTAATCTCTACTCTTAATTCAGTAGCACATTTTAAACACAGGAAACTAGAGAGACCTCGATTCTAATCACCATCCTCAAGATCTTTATGGAGAACTCTTCGTTTCGAAGAAATGGCACGGTTTTTCCTTCAAATGAGCTGGTCTTTAATTTTGTACCTTTAGCAATCGAGCTTATACTAAGCAGGACATAAGTTTTTTAAGGGGCGAGGCATAACTTGTGTGATATTATGATGCTAAAATAAAAACTTATGCCCCGCGAAAAAGTGAGTATCTTTTATGTGCGGGAAAAAAAATTAAAAACCAACACAAAATAGGGCCATAAATGCCAATGACCCTTCGTTTCTCAATACAATTATTTCCATAATTTTATTCGGGCTATTGTGTCACAAGAAGAAATGAGGGCCAAGACTTACAAATCAAAGTTTTCGAAGTTGTCTGTTGCATCTGTGATGTTTGTTTTCTCGGATATAATGATCAGAAATGCAACACGTAAGTCTTGGTCTTTTTGTTTTTTCTTGATGATTTTGTTTGACTTCTATTTTACTTTTGATATTCCTTTCTTTTCGAATATTGTCTGATCCTCCATCAACACGGTCTGTCAATTCAAGTAAAGAAAGAAGAAAGATAAACAACGACATAGCTATACAGTCTTATAAGCATTTATGAAGAAAGCCTCTGTATTTCTTCCCCTACATGCTTGATTTCAGTTTTTCGGAAACTAAATTTAGATATACACGACTTAGTGATCTAATGTTCTTAGAAACTAGCAGGCGTCTAGGCGAAATCATATCCCAAAGTCCCCAACTTGTTTTGAGACTAAGACGTAATTGTTGTTGTAAACCATATCCCAAAGTAATGATAATCGGTTTTCTATACATCCATGATTCAGAAAATGGCCAACAGACATGCTGTAATATCAGGTGCAGGATTTTGAGGCATTACATTTCAAAAATATAATTACTCCAGAAATCCTATAAAATGTTGCTCAGATTGTGGAAAATTTGACTTGATTTAATCAAATCAATAAAGATCACATACACAAGTGACAAAGCATTTCTGGCAACAGATTTAATTTTACGCCTAACAACACCAACTACAAGAGCAGTTAAAACCAGAATGCATTTGTAAACCTAACAAATGTAAGATGAAATAAGCCACCAATGGCCTGCCTATAAGATGATATAGGTTTCTTGTATCTGAATTTGTTTGAGACTTGAAATAACAATAGCAATGTGAGAAAATGGTATCATAATCTCAAAAAACTAGGCATCCATAACTATCAATATCATTTAAAGATCAGCTCTCCCTGGATATCTGGGGAAGGGAATGACATCCCGAATGTTCTCTAACCCGGTGGCGAAAAGAATCATTCGTTCAAAGCCTAAACCGAAACCACTGTGTTTTACAGTACCATAGCGCCTCAGGTCCAGATACCACTCATATGGCTCTAGTGGTAGACCCAAATCCAGTATTCTGTAATTAAAAAAAGGGTAATATCATCAAAATTCCATCATTTATTCATTGTCATTACCTTAAGTTAATTAGTAATTATTTTTCACCTAAGAACAAAGTGTAGGCCAAACAAACAGTAATCAAATTCTGGATTTTAATCACCAAACATAGGAACCAGATATATAATCTTGCTTTATCTACTACATAGCAAATTTGTCATACCTTGTTCTGAGGACCTCATAATCCTCTTCTCTTTGGCTTCCTCCAATTAGTTCTCCCACCTGCAGAGGAACACAAACATTTGTTTATGCAGCGGCAGACAAGTTTACTCATGATATTGAAATGTAAAATTGGAAGGGAGATGCTGGAAGGGTCACTGCAGGTAAGTGTATCTGTTCTTTGAGAAAAAATACAGCTGATTCTTCTGCTCTTAGTATATACTTTCCAGAAAAGCTAAAGGCATGCAGGCTGGTCAGACGTACAATTCCTTTCCCTGTAGCCAAAAGGTGGCTTCACTGCATCGGGCAACATTCTGTTTGATTTAGTTAGTAACCAAGTTTTTTTTTTTTTCGTTTTTTCCAAGAACAACAATGTTTTGGTGAGATCAAGAGAGATAGCAACTCATACGAGTGAACAATTTTGGGGAAAAGCTTTGTTTAAGCTTATGCAAATCCCTCTTGAAAAAGCTTAAGCAAACACCTTTGAGGAAATTGTTTGCGAGATTTCAAAACATTTTCGACAGACGAGCACCACCATTTCAAACAGATATTCAGCTCAGCTACTGATTCTCTAACAGGAAATCTATGCAGTAGCTGCAAAAAATTAGTTTACTTTCCATCGATTTACATCAAAGCATTCATCTATACGTTTTTGAAGTGCAACCTGCTTATTTTAAGACTAAAAGGGTATGTCTTCCAGCATGCAAGCAGATTCAACAAGCCTACCTTTGGTACAAGCAGATCCATGGCAGCAACTGTCTTATTGTCCTCGTTCACCTTCATGTAAAATGCTTTTATCCCTTTTGGGTAGTTGTACACAATAACAGGGGCCTTAAAATGCTCTTCGGTCAAATATCTAGAATCAAGGTAAATCATGAATCAAGATAGCTATAGAAATACAGAGCAGATCCAATAGGCAGACTATGGAAAAAGAGTACCTTTCATGTTCAGATGCTAAGTCAATCCCCCATTCTACTTTATTTTCAAATTTCTTCCCTTTAGTAACTGCTACCTCTAGAATGCCGATGGCTTCTGTATAAGTTATCCTATGGCAGTTTGATGAGGCAACCATTCTAAGTCTACTCAGAGCATCTTTATCTACAAATTTAGTTATAAATTCCATGTCATCAAGGCAATTGTCAAGTAACCACTGACACAGAAACTTCACATACGCCTCAGCACAATTCATATCATCCTGCCAAAGGAATACAAATTTGAGTAATGGAAACTAAAGAAACCCAACAAGAACCCCTTCAGAAATTCTATAAATATGCTAGATGTAGCGTCTGATGTAACCTTTCTGCTTTATTGTCATTCATGTGCCGCTCATATTCATTAACTATTTGAACTTGAAACTATATCATGTAAGAGACCGCGAGTTTAAATTGATTTCGTATCTGAGTGAAACTTATTTGTCTAGACATTTTGCTCTAGAAAATATTGTATATAGCACCATGACACAATTACTACATGAATACCTGGATATCAGCAAAAGCAATTTCAGGCTCCACCATCCAGAACTCCGCAAGATGCCGAGTTGTGTGGGACTGTTCGGCTCGAAAAGTTGGTCCAAAAGTATACACACTAGAAAGTGCACAGGCATAGGTTTCAACTTGGAGTTGGCCAGACACTGTCAAGAAAGCTTGTCGTGCAAAGAAATCCTCAGAGTAATCAACTTTTCCATCCTTTTTAGGAATACCAGCAGAGAGTCTATATCTTTCTCCCAATTTAAATCTGTCTTGCAACTTCAGGAGATTCTCTTTAGCTCTTTGTAGCTCAGCAACTGCAGCACTGATTTTCTTGTTGATGTCCGCAATACTGGGATCAGTTTTCTCCATGCTCGCCTTACCAGCTTTTAGCTGAGCAACTGCCTCACCTCTCTCTTTGACAAGTTGCTCAGCAGCTTTAATGTCAGATTCTGAAGGAGCGGGATTCTCTTTCAGCTCCTTCTCCAATTTTTCAGCATCGCTTAACAAACTAGTAACTTGGAACATCTCACCAGCACCCTCACAATCACTTGTTGTGATGATTGGGGTGTGGATATAAAGAAACCCATTCTGCTGGAAGAATGTGTGGGTGGCATAAGCTAAGGCATTACGGATTCTTGCAATGGCAGAAATCTGAAAATGGAAAATCCTGGATTATAATTAAATAATTTAACGACAGATTCTAATATAATCCACTATTTAATGTCGTCAGCAAACAGATAGGAGTTCAAAGCAATGCCTTTTTTTGTTCACTTCTATCTCTTAGATTTTCAGAGAGGAAAAAATAAGAACTAGAAGAAAATGCATATGCTCAAAAAGTAGATTCTTATCAGAAAACATTAGTTTCACTAACACAACAACACACCCAGTGTAATCCCACAAGTGGGATCTGGGGAACGTCGGATGTATGCAGACCTTACCCCTACCCTACCTTTGTGGGGTAGAGAGGTTGTTTTCAACAGACCCTCAGCTCAAAAGAAAAGAAAATGAAGCAGGGCTGCAGGAAAAAAATATGACGACACAGTAGCAAGATACAAAGCAAATAAAACAAGACACGAAGACAGGCTAGAGAGAAAAAAATTACGCCAGCGAAGTGGCAAGATAGGCAGTCAAAGAAGCAACAGGCAACAGGTAAGGGCAGCAAAGTGGCAAGTTTCACAAACATGTTAACCGATAATAAAAAAGATCCACAATCATGTTAACCCAATGATTACATTCAAATTTAAGTACTTAGTAAATATGAATTTATGTTGGAAACTTGGAATACAACCAATTGTTCCCTACAAATCAACTACATCCCGATTCCAAACTAGTTGGGTCCGGCCATGAATTCTCTAAATCGATCAAATTCTTTTCAGATCCAACACATGCCACCTCACATCTTCTTTCAGTTAAGATAAGTACTAATTATAAAGACTTGGAAAAAGCAAAATCAAAACAATCCACAATATAAATTCATATGCTAAACCACCCACTTCTTTTCTGCAAATAACAGTTTAATAATGTGTGTGTGTGTGTGTATAATTGCCCTACATGGTGTGAGCCCAACTGTCGATAATATTAGAGTAAGTGCCTGTTTGGCCATGGAAAGTTTTTTCCCGGAATTTATTCCGGGAAAACTGTTTGGACATAGAATTGTTACACTTTTCAGAAGTTAATTTCAGAATTCGAAAATCTTCAAAAAACTGTTTTCACAATTTTCACTCCAATGGGACCCGTTTGGCCATGGGTAGTTTTCACTTTTTACGGAATATTATTCCAGAGAACTGTTTGGACATAGAACTGTACAATTTTCCGAAATTCAACTTGAAGTTGAATTCCGGAATTCGAAAAACTCAAAAAAAAAAAAAAAAAACTGTTTTCGCAATTTTCACTGCAAATCACTCATAAAATTCAAAAAAACTCCAATTTGTCTTCATCTCCAAACACAATGCCAATTTCCAAACACCACTTCCAACTTGAAAATAAATACTACTATTTTCCAACTTTCAAAATTCTTACGTCCAAATGCCCACCTAGTCACTCAAAAACAACTCCAATTTGTATTCATGTCCAAACACAACTCCAATTTCCATATACTATTTTCAACTTAGAAAACAAATACTACTGTTTTTTTTCTTTCTTTTCAAATTTCACAATTTTATGTCCTAACGCCCACTAAATACCATGGGGATGAATCCGAGCAGATGCAAAAAAACTGTGTGTACGCAGATTTACCTGTTAAGGTGTGTGCTTACGCTGTATCGTTAACAATAAATTATTGTAAAATCAATTAGGAGTAAAAATGAGATAGAGATTATAGTATTAGTTCTCGAGCGCAGATGAACAACATCCCTTAACTCAAGCGTTAACTTAGTTTTCAGCAATGGATACTGCTTGTACACAGATTTACAAAACCCCAGCATGAAACCCAAAGATTTTGAGTAAAACCCAAAAACAAAAACCAGTCCTTTTTATGAATTAAATCAAGAACCCACCAGAAGAACAATCTGGAAGCAAAAACTGATTAACGAAGTGATATTGATAATTTGATACACACAGCCTCAAAGAAATAAAGCAGTTCACATCAAGTACACTGATGCAATAACATAGAACAAGCAAAAAGGGTGGACCGTTAGAAAAAACAAAAAAAACAAAACAAAACAAAACAAAAATCAGAAAGTTACCCAAGATTACAGAAATGAGATAGATAATTACAAAGACTTGTAAAAAGCAAAATCAAAACAATCCACAATATAAATTCGTACGCTAAACCACCCAATTCTTTTGTGCAAATAACTGTTTAATAATGTATGTATATTGAATTGTACTATGTGGTGTGAGCCCAACAGTCAATACTTTAAGAGCAAATCCCACGGGATGAATCCCAGCAGAGGCAAAAAAACTGCTTGCACGCAGATTTACTAGTTGCGCTGTATCATTAATCCGCCTCTACAATAAATTATGGGAAAATTAAAGCTAAATACCATTCGGCCATCTAGTTTACAATATATGTCCACAGTGTATAGGTAGTGTATAGTTTATACTAGATACACAAATATACATATGATATACATATCTACACATATAATATAGAGGTAAAGAAGCAAATGTAGAGGGAGCAGAACAGTTGGTAAACTTTTTAGGAAGCCTGTAAATAGTTATCTTAATGCTGAGGAATATAATTTACCAGTTTTCAAATAAAAAATATACATATCTATACATATAATATACTTTCCTATACATATAACATACATTACCTATATAGCAGAAGTGTACAAGTAGTATATACTTCTGCCATGTTTGGTAAACTAGATGGCCGAAGGGTATATTTATGTATGTTTTACAACAACAACAAATGTACCCAGTGTAATCCCACAAATAATGGTAAAATCAAGAAGAGTAAAAATGAGATTAGACATAATTACAGTATTACACCCCGTGGCCATATTCCAGTTTATACCTGGGGAAAGAATTATACATAATGTATCAGCCTTGTATAAACGTGAATGGGCTAACCTGGGTAAATATATTCTCCAAATAGACATATAGCGTAATTTTCCCACAAATTATTGTAACATCAAAGAGGAGTAAAACTGTAAAAAAAAAGAGATATAATTAATTACCGTGTTAGTTCTGGATCTTAGATGAACAACATCTCTCAAAAACTCAAGCGTTAACTTAGTTTTCGGCAAGGGATACTTAGCAGCATCAACAGTTCCCACAGATAACACTTTCTTAACACGTAATTCAACTTTTTGTTTAGCACTTTCAGGTGGAACTTTCAATTCACCTTCAACATGTACACAAGTACCAGTTAATACTAAATCACTTAATTTATGTACCGATGCATCAACTATTACTTGTAAATTTGATGGACATGAACCGTCGTTAACTTCCAGGAATGCGAATGAACCTTTTCCTTGTTCTCTACCTGTTTTAACCCAACCGCCGATTTTGATGACGTGTCCGGCTAGTCCGGATCCGCCGTCGGGTCGGGTTACGATGGATCGGATTGGGACTCGTTGTGAGAATTTGCATTCTGGTACGGTGTCGTTTAGGGTGAGGTTTTCTACCGGCGGCGTTGATTCGATTGACATTTTGGAGTTTTTGTTGGTCTTCGGCTGAAAGATGAGGAAAGAACGTGAGGTTTATTTGGGTTCAATAAACCCTAGGGATATATTGGTCGTTATAATAGTTGAGATTGACACTGCTTATGTAAAAGTTATGCAAACATCAGTTAAGGCTTTACAAAACTTTTCAAAACAACAAGCTAAGAATTATTTACCCCTAAACAACTTAACTAAAGTGACAAATAAAGTGTGAGCCCAATCTCGAACGTGGGATAAAAAAATAAACGCTAAAAGTGATATGTCATCTTCTAATTGGATGATATATTAAGATTTTCTTTATTTTTATTTTCTATTTTAAATTAACTTTTTCCTTTTCTTTCTTAGTTTCCCACTATTTTTTCTTCTGCTTTGTTCTTT
The DNA here is from genome assembly GCF_029784015.1 of Lycium ferocissimum. Lineage (NCBI taxonomy): Eukaryota > Viridiplantae > Streptophyta > Magnoliopsida > Solanales > Solanaceae > Lycium > Lycium ferocissimum. Next base: position 3,322,302 of record NC_081344.1, read on the forward strand.
GTATATAGATTTAATTTATGGGTTTGATTTGACACAAATAAAGAGATTAAATTTGTTGAGTTAACAAATGATATTCAAATGCATAAAGTTGATAAAATTTTATAGTGTTGTTCTGGGTTTTGTTATTAAGCTCTAGTTACTTTAATTTCTTATTACATATTCAAGGAACAATCTTTCACCGTCTCAAATTACAATTCTTATAAAATATTAATCAATTGAATATCCTTGCACCCATCCGTAGGGGGTTTACTACTATTGTTATTTGTGTTAACAATAACAATGACAATTATTGTTATTCAAACGGTGGATTTGGAATTATGGGTTCTCGAATTCATACTTATGTTAATTCGTTGTTAATTTGTAAACCCCAGTTGGAACATTACGTAAGAAGATTAAAATGCAAGCTCGATCCGAGGCATACTTTCTTAGAAATGCAAAAAAGTGAATATCTTTGGAGGCAGACTTTTATTATATTTAGTTTCGGATCCCAGACTTTTTGTGTTTAACTAAAAGTCTCAGGTGCGTACTTTTAGTTATGTTTAGTTATCACGGTAAATGCACTTTTAGTTGTGTTTAACTTTAGAGGAAGCTTTTAGTTATGTTTCCATGCTCGTTTATATCGTTTCTTTATTCGTATTGTTCGGTTATTAGTATTAGGAAAACTTAATACATTGATCCGTGGTGATTTTCGAGTTAAGAGAGGTATTTTTGGAAAGGAAAGCATCAACGATAGAGGAAATAACAAAAGAAAATATGAAAATGCGAGAGTTAGCCGATATCCTTGAATGCTTATTGTTTGGGCTCCTTCTACGAAAGTTAATTATTTATTAGAGGTGGAGAGAAATGAGTACTCATACTTTAAAGAACAAATGTAATGGAAGCGTACAATGAAACGTGCTTTCACCACAAGGATAGTTGTATGGCTTATGGCATTGCTAAAGAAAACGATTAATGTACTTGCCTCGATATCCTAATGAAATTGTGTGTATATGAAGGCTTCAACCCTAATCAATTTCTTGTTTGACACCTTATAAGTTCCCGTGATGTAATACGGTGGACTTCGACTTCAACATGGTGGTGGTGGTGTTCTTAATAAATCAGAACGCGTCATTTGGGGTGGGGGTGGAGGGCGGAAGAAGGTGGCGGCGGCGGTGTTGGTGGCGGGGCGGCGGTGTTGGTGAGAATGAGGAGAAAGTAGAAGAAAGAGAAAAAATAATAAAATAAAAATAAAAAATGAAGAGTTGGTAATTTTTGACGTGGCAATGACTGGCAATGATGTGGCAACGACGTGTGCAGTGTAATACACAAAAGGGGTAAATAATTATCAGTTAAGTTGTTTAGGGGGTAAATAATTACCAGTTAAGTTTAGTTGCTAAAGTGAGTTTTGCTGCCAAGTTCCAGGGGGAAATGATGTCTTTTCTCTTTATTACGCGCACTAAGTTATCCGGAATTATACTCTTATATTATAATTAAGTTTGGATAAATTTTATATTTTGTTTGGTGAAAGATATAAATTTACTCGGATATATTTATACAGTCAACAAAACAAAGTATAAAATATAATATCAAAATATCGTTCCTTATCCCGCGTACCAAATGACTCCAAGAAACTAATAACAAAAAATTAAAGAAATATCCTGTTGTTTCCTCTCCGACCCGTGTCTGGTACTCGCGGTACCCGACTTTATCTGATTTTCACACAGGATGGGCTCATTCAAGAGGAAGCACTCCATATCAAGAATCAGAGTTCGAACTGGAGATTTCCAGTTAAGAGAGGAATAGTCTCATTCACTGCACTATGTCATTTGATGGTATTAAAATTTTTATTGGCGTTTATGTTAAGATAATTGGGCCCCACCGTCTTATAATTCTGAGTTCGCCTCTGACTGCTCCACCAGTCTCCTTACAAAATGAATGACTTCTGTCGCCGAGCGCTCTGGCATGAATCCAAAATGGTTCTCGGAGATAAACATGCCTCTCTTTACCCTCATCTCCACACCCTCTCCAAAACGTTCATAGTGTGGCTTAGAACCTCGATACCCATGTGTAGTTACAATTCTGAATCATGGGCGGAGCCACACCCATTCAAGGGTGGTCATATGAACACCTTCATCGGAAAAAATTGTCGGATGCCTATGTTAAACATAGAACTTTGTGGATATATAGTAGTAATGAATAACCTTGACATAGAAACGAAAGGATAGCCCCGGCGCTAAGGGTGTGCAAACTCTCTTGCTCGACGCGTTCGAATCCCCGGCGGCACAATTTTTTTATTTTTGCATTAGAGAAACTAGTTGAGGCATTGTGTTTTTTTTCATGCGTTTTTTTTTTTTTTTTCCCCTCACACATCCCCTGTCCTAAAATATGAACACCCTTGTTGAAAATCCTGGCTCCGCCCTGTTCTGAATGCCCCCCTTTTTCTTGTACAAAGCCATCAATGTGCTCCGCGTCCATTCTTCGAACATTTTCGCTGTCTTAGAGATGACATTAAACAACATTGTCCTCCAACGCTACGCGCTCTTCCAAAAATTTTAAGAGATGTGCTCCTGGCGCATCCCGCGAATTTTACTTGCCTCAGTCTTTATCCTCCTACAATATCCAAAGTCACGACACCTCTCGGAGTGCTCCTACACTCTTTAAGAGATATTAAACCGTTGCTATTTTATTTACATTTTTTTAAAAGAAAAGAAAGATCGGGTAATATGAGAAGTTAAATTTTTTAATTTATTCTAAATAAAAAATATGATATTTTTGGTGAGATGAATTTAAAAAAAAAAAAAAAAAATATGACATATAGTAATAAATTGAGACCCGGAGTATAAATTATGAAAAGTTTGTCAATTGAAGTGAAATAAATATTAAAGCTAAATATATTGATAATCCCTTAAATTTGTGTAAATTTTAATTAGACACCCCAATTATGATTTGTTCTTATTATTTCCAACTCAAATTTTGAGAAAAATAATAATTGTGTGTATTTTCAAATGCCTATTACTAAATAAATTAACCACTTAAAATAGTGTAAAGTTGAACGATGAGCTTGTTATACAGAGTTAATAATTTATGTCCCTCTGAAAATCAATAAATACGACTATACTTTGGATCTTTTTTCTCTCTTTCTCCTCTTTTTGATTTTCTTTTGAATTATTTATCAAATACGTGTAGACGACGTCAAATACTTGTCAAAGTTAAACCCCTTTTTTCTGAAGAGGACGACTGCACAATTATTCAAATGTTCATTGGATTTTTCTCGTCAAACACAAATAAAAAGCATTATACTTGCATCTAAATTGTGCTTCACGAATCCAAAACTATAAACCCACAAATAATTATAACATCAACAACAAACAAACTTAACCCAGTGTAATCCCACAAATTATTGTAACATTAAGAAGAGTAAAAATTAGATTAGACATAATTACGGTATTACACACAATGGCCATATTTCATTATCACTGGGGAAAGAATTATACATAATGTATCGACCTTGTATAAACGTGAATGGGCTAACATTCGGGTAAATATTTTCTCCAAGTAGACATATAGCAAAATAATTTTCACAAATTATTGTAACATCAAAGAGGAGTAAAACCTGTGAAAAAAAAAAAAAAAAAAAAAAAAAAAAAAAAGATATAATTAATTACCGTGTTAGTTCTGGATCTTAGATGAACAACATCTCTCAAAAACTCGCGTACAACTTAGTTTTCTGCATGATACTAGCAAGATCAGCCCCTACGTAGCAAATCCTTCTTAACACGTAATTCAACTTTTTGTTTAGCACTTTCTGTGTGGAGTTTTCAATTCACCTTCAACATGTACACAAGAACCAAATTAATACTAAATCACTTAATTTATGTACCGATGCATCAACTATTGTTTTGTAAATTTGATGGACATGAACCCGTTAACTTCCAGAATGCGAATGAACCTTTCCCTTGTTTCACCCGTTTTAACCCAACCGCCGATTTTGATGATGTGGTCCGGCTAGTCGGATCCGCTCGCTCTGCCCGGGTTACGATGGATCGGATTGGGACTCGTTGTGAGAATTTGCATTCTGGTACGGTGTCGTTTAGGGTTAGTTTGTCCATGTTGAGAGAGGGAAAGAGAGATGAAGGGAGTGGGATTTGTTTGGTCTCAATAAACCCTAGGGCTCTTTATATAGTTATTATAGTTGCGAGTGAAGTGGCCTGTTTAAAAACTTGGGAGACTTTAAACCGTTATTATTTCTTTTAACAGAAAATGTGCAAATGTACACTTTTAATTTTGCGATTTAGAGTTGATATACACTTATTAAAAAGTGGTGAATATAATTTTTTTTTTTTTGGTTAATCGGATATTTTATTAATACTTAAATTGGTACATACGACGTTCTAGGTACATTAGCACTATCATAGATAGCAAGAACATTAGCATTCCCTAAACTAGCTAAACTACTACACATAGTTGGTGATATTAATTTAGTAGTCATCACTCCTTGCTTGTCTGCTTCCAAAACATTTAGGATGACTGAGGGCGGTGTTAGCAAAATAGGCGACTGAGGTGTTAGCAAAATAGACGACTGAAAGTAGGATCCATGCTTTATCCCCTGCTTGGACAACAGGTGAATCTACTTTGTTGCCTTGTCTGAAATTATGACGTACCACCGGACTCCCCAACCTCCTCAACAGCAACCTACATGAATGTATTATATCAGTGAATATTAGCTGCGGTTTATCAAGTAAATGTAGTATCTCAACTGAGTCCGTCTCCACTTCCAAGGGAATATAATTCTTATCTAAGGCCAGTTGTAACCCCTGAAGCAAAGCTTGCAGCTCAGCCATAGTATGGTTTAAACAATGTATGGCCTGGGAAAATCCTATTATCTAGTTTCCATTTGAATCACGGAAAACACCACCAATGCCTCATTTATTAGTTTTGGAAGAGAATGCAACATCAATGTTCAACTTGATGCAACCATTATTACGGGGATGCCATTTAATATTTATTCGATGTTTAGTTGCATGGTGAGGATCATCAGAGGTGGAGTATTTATATTCCGTCACTCTCATAATAATGCCTTGAATATTAAGGCTGGTAGTGTGGCGATTAAAGGTATTATTGTTCCTATTTATCCAAATGTTCCAGAGGATAAAGGGATAGAATTCCGACCAGATTAGGTGGTTACATTGAGGAGGGATATTAAGATTGTGGAGATTCTGCAACCAGTGAGTAGAGGTATTGAGGATGTTATTCAGATTGAGGCAAAGATCTAGCCAAATTTTTCTAGCAACCCTACAGTCTATCAAGATATGAGTAATAGTCTTCGCTATAGAAGGACACAGTAGGCATGAGGGGTCAGTTATTATACCTATATGATGGAGGTACGATTTTGTAGGAAGGCTATTATGGGAGATCAGCCAAAGAAAGAATTTTATTTTTGGTAGTGTGGGAAGAGACCATATCCTAAGTAAAACTATAGGCCAGAGTAGCATCATTAGTGAGAAGTTTAAGGGCAGATTTCGTGGAGAACATGCCATTAGCTTCTTTAATCCAATAAGGGGTGTCATTCTCACCTAAGTGTAAAGTAATAGTGGAGGCCAAGGCTTTAAGGTAAGGAGGAATGTCCACAGAAAGGTTATCCCATTGCCATTGAACACCATTCCAGAGGTTAGCAAGAGTGAAATTATTCTCTTGAGGATTTAGCGGCCCATGGATAGGCTTCTGAGAGGGGTGGAGCCTGGGATCCAACTGTAATTCCACAAGTTAATAGTATTGCCATTACCTGGAGTCCAGGCTACTGCTAAGGAGCAGATTTGACCACCCTTGATGATATTACGCCAAATAAAAGATGAGGAGGATCGAGAGGTATTCAAACCATATTTAGTAATGAGAGTACGGGCCCATAAAGAATTCTTATCAGTATGAAGCCTCCAAGCTAAGCTGGCTATTAGAGATTGGTTTTTATGGTGGGCTTTACAAAGGCCAAGACCGCCTTTCATTTTAGGAAGTGTGACAGTGTCCCAATTAACATAGTGGAGTTTTTTTTTCTGACAAGTAGTGCCCCAAAGGAAGTCATGTTGAATTTTATCAATGGTTTTACAGACCTTCTTGGAGAGAAGGAAGTATTGCATCGCATAGGCCTGTACAGCACTGAGCGTAGATTTGATAAGAGTTAAACGACCAGCTAGGCTTATAAAATGCATTTTCCAATTGGAAAGCTTACTCCTTATATTGTCCAAAATGAATTGGAAAGCAGAGGGTTTCGGCATTTTTTGAAGGATTGGAAAACCCAAATAACGATCGAAGTTATCAGTGCAAGTTATATTAAATAAACTAAGAACAAGGTTTCGTACAACATCATTACAAGTCGGAGAAAACAAAGCCTTGGACTTTGTAGAATTAATTTTTTGACCAGAGAGCAAGCAAAACACGCTTAATACACGATGAATCGTATGAATAGATTTAGAGTTTGCTTTAGCTACCAATGTAAGATCGTCAACAAAGAATAAATGTGAGAAGCGAGGCCATTGCGATTTAGGGAAATAGGGTCCCAATTAAGGATATCGACTTGATATGAAATATAAGTGGTGAGGAGCTCCATGCAAAGTATAAATATGTACGGGGACATAGGGTCTCCTTGTCTAATACCTCTAGAGGGAGAGAAGTAATTTGTCTGAGTACCATTAACAAGAATTGCAATGTTGCTAGAGCTAATACAATTCATAATAAGGCGAGTGAATTTATCGTAGAAATTTGAAAAATTTTAAAGTACGATAAAAAAATGACCACTCGATACGGTCAAAAGCTTTTTCGAGATCAATTTTTAGTAACAAATTGCCTTTGTTGCTCTTTGTTTTGGTAGTATGGGTTAAGAGTTCTTGAACTAGAATAGTATTGTCACTAGCACGTCGACCCTTTAAGACACTAGCTTGGTGAGGGCCAATTAAGGTATCCAGAAATAGCTTAATGCGGTTAGCAATAACTTTAGTAATCACTTTGTAAAGCATATTACATAACCCTATAGGTCGAAAGTTCTTCAGATGATTAGCATTTTTGAACTTAGGAATAAGACAAAGTAAAGTATCATTTAGAGGAGGGGGAATCACTTGAGTATCAAAGATATCATGACAAAACTTTAACACCGATTGTCCCACTTTGTTCCAATGTTTTTGATAGAAATATGGATGAAGACCATCAGGGCCTAGTGCCTTAAAGGGCTGAAAGGAGAAAATAGCTTTCACAACTTCATGATCATCTATCTAGAGAGGATAAGTCAAGTTGGTGAAAACTAGTGAGAGAATTCATTATATCATTCAAAAAAAATGTCTTAAAATC
>NC_081344.1:3329715-3346329 GCF_029784015.1 Lycium ferocissimum
AAAAATTTAAGGAAGGACAAATTTCCAGTAACTAGTTTTTGTTCCCCCTAGGTAAAAAGGGGCCGATTTTAATTTTAAAAATATTTTAAAGATGAGAGAGATGCACACCTGAGGAAATCCAACTGGACAAACAAAAAGGGAGAAAACAGTTGAGAACACTAGACCAGGAAAATTTCACAATCACCATAATAAAATAGTTTTAACTTAAGCACCTCCACGAGGCCCAGAACCTTGCAAGGAGTACATGCCTCCTGCATCTCCATATCCCTGCTGTTCACAATGACAAAGCTTGAACTTAATCCATACTGGGAAACTCTTAAGTCCTACTAAAAACAGAAAAATGGAAACTACCTGAGGCGATTTGCCCTTCTGCTCTGCTGGTAGATTTGGGTTGGTGAAGTCCCTGCACAGATTGAGAATGCAGGACATGAATATTTCCTAATTGAAGAGAAAGGCTTCTTTCAATATGTATAAGAGGGAATGAGAGAAAGCAATAACAATTTACCTCGAGCGTTCATTATTGTAGCTCACTTGCAATTCATCTAGGCTGTATCACAAAATTAGCCACGGTGAAGTCCCATAAGAAAAAAGATGCAAATATGTCCAACAACAACATACCCAGTGTAGTCCCATAGGTGGGGTCTGGGGAGGGCAGGATGTACGCAGACCTTACCCCTAGCTTTGTGGGGTAGAGAGGCTGTTTCCGATAGACCCTCGACACAATAACGCATTTCCAAAACAGGCTTAAAAAAGCAAATTTGTGCATGCAGAAAAAAAGAACAGCACAATTTTAAAGGGATTTAAAACCTTACTTTGAGAATTGTATGTCAAGTTGACAGCAGCCATCATATATATTACGCCCCTATTAAAAAATTTGTAAGCACTAAGATAAATTAATCGTCTAAGATAAATTAACTCCACAAAATAATCGTCTCATGAAAAGACACCTCTATGCAACACAAAGCATACCTGGAGAGAGTTCCTAGCAGAAACAGCATTCTGGAGTAATTGGTACTGAATTAAAGCTTGAAAACCTACAAGGTTCATAGCAAATATCAGAAGGAGTAAAAGATTATGCAGAAATGGAGCAAAGACTGCAAGTTTCGTAAATAGAATTTCAAATATGCTCCAGAAACAATTGAAGCGAGAAGCTAACTAGTTACATCCAAAATTGGAATCATATAACACAACAAAGAAGCGCGAGACTTTCATCCATGCTCAAATTTCTAGCCAGTCTTTAAATCCAGAATGAGAAACAAATTAAGAAGAAATTAGAACATAGAGAGAGAAAACTTGAAGGTGCTGACCAGCCGACTTCTGAAATGTCACGATCTTCTCAACAATTCCGTGAGGTGAAAAAACTTGATGCAGCACATCCACAGTCATAGGATATAGCACGTGATGTATTGAAACTAAGAGAATTCGATTAGGCTGAGAGTCCAGAGAGCCGTACAGCAGAGCAGCATAGAGACAGAAGAGAGAGAAGAGAAGAGAATGAATAGATGAAGAAAAGGAGAAGGAACTATTGCAATAATATTTCATCTCAGCAAGTAGAAAAGAAGTATAAAGATGGACCAGAAAAGCATGCGAAAAGCAAGAAAATACATGAAAAGAAATATTGACTTGTACATAACAACTGGTGTTTTGTTTCATTTTGATATGGTTCTGAGTAATTTCAAGCACAAATGAGCCGCCACATCTCTGCCTTTAGAGAAGAGGTATGAATAGGGCCTCTTAAGTGCTCATTAGGTACAAACTGAGATGAGCACTAACGTTGCTTCTCAATGCTTTAGGATAGTAACAGTACATAAATTACTGTAAAGGATCTTAGGGGTGATACTGAAACTGGTAGACTAAGTAAAGCAGGTTAATTGTTCTCTTTAACCCTCAGTCAAATGAGGAGTTACCCTTCAATAACCTGTTTTCTCTCTCAAGTTACCGAGAAGACCATAGTTTCCTGGACAATACACAATCTTTCCAAAACATGGACTCTGTTTTTTCAGTGAAAAAGACCGGTTTCTGGGAAATAAGATTACTCAAATCCACAATCAATCTGGAACTATCCAATCATCTATATTAACATTCTTCTTGCCTTTCTATCCCCAAAAAGTCATACCTTTTGAGCACCTCCAACCGCATTAAATGCGTTAGTGTCAGAAATTGTGAAAGAGAACAATCAGTTAAGACCTTAGATCTTTAACACCATAAGCACCAGGCGCAAGAGTGGTGCCAGGTAGGCAAACATCTAACAGGTTAATTCATCTTCTCCGTTCAATGCGATCACAAAATCTCAAATTTTCTCTTGGTGTCTCCATAATATGTCTATACATTAGTTTTAGCCATGTTCATCCACTTGTTGTGAATTTGAGATACCATTACTTAACTCATTTACCATTACTTAACTCATTTGAATAAATATACACCCAATTCTGAAGGCTTCTTTTATGACGAGTGAAATCATTTATTACCCTATGGGCTTCACATAGTTATCTAACTAACCAGGAATTGGAAGTGAACCGTGTATTTATTAAATTATTAGTGCTCCTGTACTTCAAGTAAATAATAGAAATAACTCTTTCAAGCATGCAACGAATCTGTAAAGCATGTAGGGCTAAATGCAAACCACAAATTATACTTGAAAAGTTTTCTAGTTTAAAGTCAACAAGGGTGGATGTTTATGAGTATGTCACCCAGGGACACCATTAGTATTGAGTTCAATATAAGTGATGCACAAAGCCACCTCTTATAAAACAAAAAAACCACTGACCTCATCTCCTCGCCCTTGGGTATTCTGATCCATGGTTGTCAGTTCTTGATGAGATGAAAATTGTACATAAACATTTCTCCCCCTGTGAACAAGCAAAATGAGCCACCAATGAACAAGAAGATGTCGCAAAGTGTAGCTCTTGAAAGCTTAATTGGATATACAATTTTTTTTTTTTTTTACAAGGTACCTTATGCTGGGCTGAACATTTGAATAGAACTGCATTGCATTTACAGCCGAAGGAACGTCTTGCATTTGCAAGAGGGCCTGTACGTCCATGAAATATAATTAATTAAAGGGACAGCAACTTCCTCGAATCATTCTGCCAATCAAAATAAATGTATAAAAGAAGCACCTGATTTTTTGCCCTAAGCATTACAAGTTTGGTAATGACTCCAAACGGCTGAAATAGCTGAAGCAAGTCATTCTGAAAAAACAACACAGGAATCATTGCATACCTATAACATCACGTTCTTGCTTGTTAAAATAGAGTGGAAAAGAGAACTAATAGTAGAAAGAAATCCAAGAAGAGGAAGGATTTGCTGCTCCACTCAGATGTAAATATTTACTACCACAAAGTACAAAGTGTTCCCATCCTTCAAACTGTGTTAACACTAACATCAAATTAAAGTGGCATAATGCCAACTGCTTCTCTTTTGGACATTCAAGTGAGGTGGAAATCAAAGGCAGAGAAGCTAAAAAAACAAACGTTACCCGACCTTTAGAATGATTTATAAACACTTCGCGAACTTTCTACCTTCAATGATAGGTGCTACAAAAATCTCCTCAAATTAAATGATCATTCTACGGCAGTTCTAAAGAATGGGATGCTAGCACATTGTGTACTGCCCGTTTTAATCATTTATCACAAACTCTCCTATCTTTTTTTTTTTTTTTTTTTTTAATCTTAATTCTGGGAATTCGTTTTGTATGTACTTCTGACATGCACATCAGGTCCTCGGGCTATTTTAGCTAATTACATAAATGACCTCAATCTTTGAAATAGTACAATATAATAAGTAAAACGGAAAAGGGCCAAATATACCCCTGTACTATCAGAAATAATTTAAATATAGCCTCCGTTTCACTATCCATTTAATTAAGACCCTACTGTTATACGATGACACAAATATACCCCTAATTTAAACGTAAAGCCACATGGCATCACATGAACATAAAACCCACCCTTAAATGTTTACCCATTACCCAACCCACTTCCCCCCACTTTGAGTTAAGAAAGTATATTTTAAACCTAAATATTTAAAAGAAGTGTCTTACACCATCTTATCTTCCCTATTTTATAAGAAAGAATTTAACAGACCCCATAACTCTGCATTTAAGAAACTATTCCTCCCTTTTTTGTGCTTTTGTTGCTGCTTTGCCTGAAAACACAGCCATCGAGGAGCAGACTAGTGGTAATAATCTAATAGATAGACAGAAAGTGACATACAATACACAAATTCATACATATGCAAAAGGGGCAGTTGATTAGAGCAAAAAAGAAATCACTGGCACGCCAGAGATGGTAAACAACCCTGGAAATTCATGGACGAGCAGACTAGTGGTAAGAGTCTAGTAGATAGACAGAAACTGACATACAATACACATATATACACAAATTCATACATATGCAAAGGGGGCAGTTGATTAGAGCAAAAAAGAAATAACTGGCACGCTGGAGATGGTAAACCACCCTGAAAATTCCCCATTAATTCTCCACTTCCGTCATGTTTTAGCTAAAAAAATTGGGGACCAACATCTGAAATGGGGTCGTCAATGAGCCTGTAAAACTTTTAGGGCTTCGATTTTGTTTCCCGATGAGCTATTTTCTAAAATAGCAACCAAATTCCATGGCAGCAATTTAGAGGCTTTGCTTTTAATGCAAAGAAGAAAAAAATAGTCTTGAAATTGGGTTTGGGTGTGGGTTTTATGTTCAAGTGATGCCACGTGTTATTCCATTAAATTAGCGCTATCTGTGTCATAGTACAACGGTAGGGCCGTAATTAAACAGGTAGTGCAACAGAGGGTATAATGCTAGAAGCACTCTGATTTCAATGGAGCAGCCACAAGACGAATGGAGCTGAGAGAATAATTCGAACATAGTAAAGCAAAATAAATCTAGTTACGCATACTGGGAGCTCACAGATCACGCATTTTACTCACTAGAATAGATGCCTATCTAAGAATGAAGACAAGAAAGAGTCAAGCGGGAGAGGGAGAGAGATTTGGGGGTGGGGGTGGGGTGGGGTGGGGGGAAGAGAGAGGTAATCAGTACGCAATCCAGATATCTACCTCTGAGATCTCATGGCCCACGTTGCGAACATGAATGACCTTTGACGGCTCCGTCATTTTTCACCTGAATCATAATAACAATGAATGGCATCGAAATAAATAGGCCCCTCATACACATGCCAAAGTCACATTATGCCGAAGAATAATTAAGCAAGTGCAGGACAAGGCAGGACAAGAATTTAGTCACAGTGGAAAACGAGCTTAAGAAAAGGATCAGACCTATGAGAATTCAGAATGAAAGAGTCTCTTAGGTCATTTTGATCACAAACATCACTTCCTAAAGAAAGTTAGAGTCAACCACGAGTAAGAACACTACCATCTACTAGCAAAACTAAACCTTTGTATCTCATTTGTAAGTAATGGAAAATCAACAAGTAAGAAAGAAGGTAAATATGCAACAAATTCAGCTATTACCGAGAAATAGTGAAGCTATGGATAATAGTAAAAGTGTACACGTGACATGTTTATTGCCATTTGCACCCAACTCCTACAGCCTAAACAGGGTATCTTAAGACATTTACATTGTTACCAGAACTTCAAATTTCTTTAGAAGAAACACGGAAAGATTTCAAATCATGCTTAGCACTAATTAGGTATCTTTAATACAGACATGTATAAGTTGACAATCTTTTTGACATCCAAATAACTAAATGCAGTTGCCACATACATTCACTAATCAGTTACACCATTAGCTCGAATACTTCCCTAAACCCAAAGAGATATCGTTCATGCCATACATCCACCACACGTTCATGAACTTGCCCACGGGGCTTTTTTCCTTTTTTGTTAATACGATAAACCGCAGCACCAAAACCCCCCCATTTCCAGGAGTAAACATTGACTCTTAAAACACTTTTGGTCCACTGGTGATTCAACAGTAAAAAATTCCATTTTTTTTTTCTAACTTCCTCTAACATGCTTCATCCCTTTTTAGTAGGGTACATTATATTATGTCTACTGTCCAGGATCATTGCTTATTAGTTGCATCCTCAGGCTTAGACAATCTATAGAACACTGACACTTCCTCTGCTTCCTAAGTAGAGCAGAACATATACATAGATTAAGAGCCTGTTTGGATGGGCTTAAAAAAAGCAGCTTAGGAAACAACTTCAAAAAAAAAAAATTAAGTTGGTGTAGTCCAACTTATTTTTTTTGGTTTATAAGTCCTAAGCCAAAAACGGATCCAATTAATTTTTTATAAGCACAAAATGAAAAACATATACATATAGGCATTAAATCCAAACGGGCTCTAACTTTCCAATAGCTGAAACAACTTCCTAACTACTAGAAACAGCTTAATCATTAGAACCGAACTAATTTAGGATTGACGTGCAGTTGATTCATATCGATTGAAGTTATTGACCCCAAAAAAATTATATCGATTGATTTAAGTTTTATATCAAAATTAACCATTTTTAAACACAATTGAGTGATTCTAACTCAATTTTATTTAATAACAGCTCAAGAGTAGCAATAATAGTGAATTAAACACATAATAAATGAACTGAATTAAGATCTGACCTTCAGAGCGAGAGAGAGAGTGAGAGAATTAGGGTTTGAGTGACGATACGTTATTTTCAGTGTTGTGTTTAAAGCTGTTTTTTTGCTATGTGAGATTGACATAACTGCCCCCCTTGGGAACAGAAATATAGTACAAAAAAGATTGTCAAATATATTTGGAACTCTTTGGAGAAAACCTCCACTATTTTAATTGGTAATTTTTGGCGAAAGTAGACACGAGGTGAGAAATTCTGTGTTTTGATGACATCTCGAATTTGTGTTGATTCTATTTCAACTCTTTCTCAAATTGGTTATGGTCTCAAAATTAAATTAATTTTGTTTCGATTCTTCTTCAAATTAATCTTGTTTCTTTCACATAATCCATTTACAATTCACAATACTTGAAATGGGGTCACTTTCTGTGAAAACAAATTATAACTGGTTTTTAAATATAAATTAAACATCACCAACATCGCATATATTTTCTTCCAAACTCATAACTTCATTTTTGCTTTTATGCAAATCTCATATTTTGTTTTATGTGCATCATTTTATACCATGTGCTTCTATCAACAAACACAGGAATAAATGTGTTTCAATTGCCATAGAAGTTTTTTCTTGTTTATTTACCATTATACTAACTATAAATAAATTTTAACTAGCTCAAAAAAGATGCTGTGCGGGAAAGTTTATGAAAATGTCATGAATGCTACTTTTTTAGAAGATTATCAAAGAAATCTTCAGTATTAATTGATAATCCATTAAACCTCAAGTTGCAAGGCCATTTCGGCATACTTTGATTTCCACACATAAAACGATTACAGTAAAATTAGCTTATGATGGAGGGTCAATAATTAATAAAATAAGTTATGGTAGAATAAGTTGAGCATCTTATACAAATACATTGCAAAGTAAATTTCACATAACAAGCTATCGAGTATGTCAAAATTCAAGATCCAAAATATGATTAAAGCAGCACAAATATATTTTTCTATATTCCACTGTAGTCGCTTTCTTTACAATATGAACTTCAGCTCATCGGTTGGAGGGCATAATGTTTAGCTCATGATTGTAAGTTCAAGTCTCACTAGAAACATTCTCTTTACTCTTTTTTTTCTTTTTTTCTGGAATGCTTTAATTTGCTTTTCTTTGTCGAGGGTCTATACACTGGGTATGTTGTTGTTTTCTTGTTGTTGTAGTATTAGGAGTAGGACTGAAATTGTACCGTTTAAGCAAAGAATGTGGGTAATTATTGTACCATGTAACTGTAAAAGAAATAGAATTATTTTGAGCTTTTGTTAAAAAATAGTGGTCAATTTCGGATTTTTTCCTCTCATATTGACAATTATATGCAGGGTATATTAGGAAATGCACACAGAAATGACAACATTTTAGGTTTCAGGAAATCTATATAAAAGGGAGAAGGCGCTAGACTTTAACCTCAAACTACTTGATCTTATCTGAGCAGTGGGTAGCGGCGAAGACGCTAACGGAAATATAACCGGTGGAGTTACCGCCCTATTAATTTAGGGTTTTATGGCGGCTCCGTTCCAATTTTCCGTTACCCCTTTACCCTACTTTACTGTGATGAAGACTGTCTGCTATCTGAGCCTATCGATAAATCGGGGCGATGAGGGTTTGAGCGGACTTTACAATAATACCCCCACAAAAACAAGTTTTTATTTTTGTGTTATTTGCTTGAGTTCATGTTTTTTTCTTGGTTTATTTGTTGTACTAGTATTTGCATTTTAAGTTTTCTTGTTTCAAATAATAGATGTTATATAAGTTTAGAGGCAGATCCAGATTTCAAAAGAAGTATACTGTATATGTTGTGTGTACGTATGTATAATATATGAATATTTAGTATAAAGTATACACTATCTATACATTGTGTACATATTCTCTAAACTAGATGGCCGAATGTTATTTGGCTGTAATTTTTCCTTTATTTTTTATGTGCTATTTGCTTGAGTGCATGCATTTTTCTTGATTTATTATACAGTAGTATATTTGCATTTAAGTATTTCTTGGTGCTTCAAGTACCTTCATGTTTGTTGTTCTGTTTGGAGCTGTGATTCATAGTATACTTATTAACATCCGAGTATTTTGTTCCTTTTGTGTTCAGATCTGCATTATAATCAGTTTTACTTCATATTGATGCTACATGAACTTGAATCTTTTGAAGTGTTTAGATGTTTCTGCATCTCCTAGTGTTTGTTATTATCTGGATGATTTAGTGGTAGAGTTGCTTCTTACTTGTGAATACCTCTTAATTTTGTGGGGATGTTCCTGTTTCGGAAGCATATATAGATAATTTTTGCCAGTTTTAAACAGCGTGATGTGTACATCATTTAGCACCATGCTACCTGTCTACTGGTACAATCTTATGCCATGTTATTTTGTTTTGTGTCTTAAAATGTATCACCTTCAATTTGTACAGCATGTAGCAGTGATTTGATGAAAATGATAACTTTACAGTCTAAACTCCATTTCGAAAACTTTACACTCTAAATACAGCTGCATATATTGGACAGCTCTAGGACATCTTAGTTTAGGAGATTGCTAATATTTGAGATATGATCTGTCTCTATTGTATCTCTATCAGTGCAACTCTAGCTATGTTTTTTTTTAGCTTTTGATCCACTCATCCGCTCTGTGATTAGTAGTACAAATTGGAAGAGATAATGGCTTTATACTTTGTTGATTCTGCTTATAAGTGTCCAACTTTGATGTCTTTTGGTTTGGGGATAGTGTTGCTATTAGCTGCCATGATGACGGAAGCTGCTCTTTGCTGGAAATTGAGTTTGAAGCTTTGGCAAATGAAATTTATGGTTGAAGGCTGTTGAAATAAAGCACTCCTTTGCTGGTGCAGATGGCGCCTCAGCTGCAAAAGTAATTGGAGTTGGTTCAACATTGTTTTATTGAAGTCCAGTTGTGAATTTCTGCAATGAAGTTACTCTACTATTTTATTCTAGTAATCTGAAAGGCGTTCGTCGCCTTCTACTTACATTTGCGTTTGTGGAGATCTAATTTTACTTTACTTCATGGGGATCTTATCTTTTCGCAATTGTGTTTGTCTGTTAGGCTGTGCACCAAATCTCTACTATTTACTTATGTATGGAATAAATAAAAGCTGAAGGACATAACTTAGAAGAGTAGATACAAATAAAGACTTGGAAGTGTAAATTTCAAACTTAATATTTCTGTAATTCTCAATCACCAACAGATTCAGAAACAAGTAAAGCATATTACTAGAAATGCACTTACTTTTCTCCTAGTAAAAAGAAGGAGAAAGTCAAAGAGTGCCTGTCTGTTGCTCCAGCTAAGAATAGCTAGATACCAGACAATATGTATAACAACCAGATACTGTATGGTACATGTCATCTTCAATCCATTGCCGCAGCATTGTGTACATAAAAAAACACAGAACGTACATCACCTCTATGACATAAAAAAAACGCAAAAAAAACGCATATATTCTTTTTCCTCAAGTTCTCTCTCTCGCTGTTGAAACACCTCCCATCGGTTTTGTTTAAAAAATAAAAAATAAAAAACGTATATTACCTCTATGAAACAAATTTACTCGCAAAATGTCAAACTTTTTATATGGTCTGAGCAAGAAAAAAAAATAAAATAAAAAATAAAAATAAAAAGACTCCATTGCTTTATTTATTTTAAAATAATATAAAAAATAATTATATTTTCTTACGCGCATTTTATGATCCATCCATATTCTTGGTTCGCCGAATATTGCACCATCATGTTATATTATCCACGCTTCATGTCCAGTTCTAGGTCTACTTTTTATATGGTCTGAGTAGATCATCCAATGCCCATTTTCTTAACAAGTCCAGTTCTACTTCTTTTTTCTGAACAAGCTTCACTTCTTTTGAGTCGTATTTGGCCTTATGTGAAGCTGACGTGAGGGGAAGCGGAAGTGGAAGCAATAAGGGGTGAAATGTAATTGGATGAGATGAAAATGTTCGGTTTGTTTTTATCACCATATCTTCTTGTAAGGCAACAACAGGTACTGGTTCTTCTGTTTTTGGTGTGTACGCAAAAGATAGGTCCTTGTTAGCTGCTAGCGCAAGTAGCTCTTTCTCCTCAAGCCCTTTGACTGGTGCGAGGCTGCAACAATCTGCGCCATACTTTGCCAATGCATCTTTGAATTTTTTTATCTGCTCCAAAATATCGCGGTTATTGTCAGAAAACCATTCCAAAATAGGATCATGTTGTAACAAAAGGAACCCGTAATAAAAAGAACCCGTAATAAATCACATATCGGAAAAGAAGCAAGCGCCATAAAACACAGCTATAAAAGAATGCATTGATTAGCTGTCGCATACACATTGAATATCTTAGTCATCACAACAGAAGAACAATTAATCCAAAGGGACATTATGCAGAGAATGCAGATTTTAAATTACACAACTTATCCAATAACCATCCTGAATATTTTACATGCATCCTAATAATGACATAGAAGAAATGCATTACCAGCTAGGAAGAAAGCTAACATAAGTGTATAGATTGCTGTATTAGAAGAAAAACTGACGCAGATAAAGGTGGATGGAAAACTAACTGTGGCATTGGTACAGCTAAAGCTACAAAGACGACCTTCAGCACCTCTATAGAAAAGAACCAAAGGAAAAATAAAGAGCCACATAAAATTATGAATTGAAACACTCTGCTTATCAGATACCCATACTTCCAAAGAAGAAGAGGATTTGACATAAAATAATCAAACAGTAAAAGGAAGTTGAAATTTATTTTCAATCTATGAGTAAAAGAACATAAAAGTCAAAGTTGGTTGCGTGGTGCTCTTGTAAAATCTATGCATCTTTGGAGTTGAAAGCTTTTTGCACACACAGTGTTTCACCATTTGACCCACCACATACCACCCCAAAATAGGGGCATTTGTGTGAATGTAACTGGATTTTTATGCCAATTTAACCCACTAGAGGGCATATATCCTAAACTGAAAAACAGAGAGATAAATCGTTTGGGCTGTTAACCCAGGGCCTCCCCCCAGCCCATAACTGTAAAATCTTTTTCTTCCACTGTTTTCCACTGTCCCCTCTTTAAACCCTAGCTACTTTTTTGGCTCTTGAATTTCTTCAGTTTAATCGAAGATGAGGTAAGTTTACACTTGGCCTTTTAAGTTCTATATCTTCTCTGCTTGTATTTTTATCGACCAATTGCTTTAGTTTGATGATATGGCTTCCCGAATAGTTTTAGGGTTTTTCTTGTCATTGTAGTAACCCCTTTAGCAGACGGTTTTGCCGTACCTAGATTTAGTTGAAACTTGACAAACAAACAAAAAGAGTTCTTGAAGTTGTATTAAAAAATAATATTTGGAACTTGAAGCTGCGTTTGGACAATGCAATTTACTTGAAAAAGATTTGAAATTTTGTGAGGGGAAGTGAACTTTCACCCAAAAACTGGTCTGGGCCATTTTTTGGAATTTGAAATTCTTTTTTGGACATAAATTTTCAAAAAACTGATCAAATTTCATGAATAAAAACTGTTTTCAGTTTTTTTTTCTTGGCCAAACGGGAGGTTTTGTAGAGGTTTTGGGTGTTTCATTTTTTTGGCTTTAAAAACAATAAAGATTACTAGTATTGAGATGAAAGTCTGAATAGAGTGAATATATTGATATAACTGACTCTGACTAGCTTGGGGCTAAGGCGAGAAGTGTTTCTTTTTTGAGTTTGTGCGGTTAAAAATGGGAAGTTTTCGGCTTACTATGCACACTGGGTTTCCTGTTCTATAAACACTTTCCTTTGCAAATGGTTCAGTTGAAGTTTGGGCTATCGCTCTCATATGTTTTTATTTTTTTTATTTTGAATCCCCTTAGTGAAAACCTAAAACCCTTACCCCGCAACTTATTCACCTTCTCCTCTAGCTATTTATTATACTGCTCTTAATTCCTTTAGTTCACTCTCCATTTTATCCAAGCTTAAAACCTATGTTGTCCCTGCACATGTGATTAGGGATGGCAATTGGTGTGGGAAGGGGAAGGGCGGGGTGGAGCCTTAACGGGCAAGGTAGGGAGACACCTTAGTTGGGCTGGGCAGGGCAGGGTGGGGCGAAGCCTTAACGGGCAGGGTAGGGAGACACCTTAGTAGGGTAGGGCAGGGTGGGGCAAAACTTTTATGTTGCTAATCCATAGAAGGGCAGGGGAGGTGGTGGACTATGTTGCACGGACTCTTCAAAAATATCGTCGGGTGCGTGTCGGATACTCCAAAAGTAGTGCATTTTTGGAGAATCCGACACGGGTGCGGCAACGAAAGTGAAGAGTCCGCGCAACTTAGGTGGTGGATCAAATGGTGAAACACAGTGTTTGCAAATAGCTTTGAACTCCAAAGATGCATAGATTTTACAAGAGCACCATGCAACCAACTTTGACTCTTATATTCTTTTACTCATAGATTGAAAATAAATTGCAACTTCCTTTTACTGTTTGATTGTTTTCTGTCAAATCCTCTTCTTCTTTGGAAGTATGGGTATCTGATAAGCAGAATGTTTCAGTTCATAATTTTGTGTGGGTCTTTGTTTTTCCTTTGGTTCTTTTTTGATATTCCTTATAGAAATCATTCTTAGTTCTGAGGATAGATGTAGTTAATCAGTTGTGTTAGGTAGTCACAATGATAAATTATTCTCGTCTGCTGAATGGCTAGCTGAAATTAATGGATTATCTATAATTCACATTTTGCATCCTTGCAATAATATGATGTCAGAAGATTGTAAAATTAGGAGAACTTTTAAGTAACTAGTGACGGAACATTTGTGGATACATTCAGTTCCTTCCTTTGGTTTAGTTTACAAACTCATTAATGCCATTTGTACTCGACTTGGATTAGTTAAATTAAAACCTATCAAATCTATTGAATCCAAACGATATCATAGATGTGTCCATTTAACGTTGGAACATATTTTACTGTGTCTGTTCCCTGCATGCATAGTAATGTGGTTCTATAGTGTCTTGATTTTGTCAATGGTACATATCACATAAATGTCAAGGTTTCGTTAATATTGGCAAATTAGCGACACTACTTTAATCACTTTAAAAATTGAACAGAATAGTACAAATTGAAAATAAAGAAACATATGAAAAAGACAAAACGGGGCAGGGCATCTTTAAAAAGTACTAAATGGGGCAGGGGGGTCAAAATCTTAGCGGGTCAAGGGTTGCCCTGCCCCAATTGCCATCCCTACATGTGATAGAACCCTTCTTTTGGCTAGAATAAAAGGATAACTAGGCTGTAGGATATATAAATTAGAAAAAAAACCTGGTCATTGTCTCATGTTTTTTTTCGATTCCTGATTTGTTTTCTATTCCCGCTGATTTTTTGTGTTAATTAAGCATTAGCAAGTGGAGGTTCCTAATTATTTTTGTTTTCCTTGTCTCTTTTTGCTATTTTGCAGTCGGCCAATGGAAGAGGATGCCCCTGTAAGTCAGCTTACTTTGCAAGTGTTTTGCTATACACAGCTCTAGTTGTTTATTTTTTCATTGGCTTATGTCCGTGTTGTGAACTATTTTGTTTTTTAGGGCTTGTCTACTGCTTAGTAGGGGTGAACATGGACCGGTTGGTTCGGATTTTTCAAATACCAAACCAAACCAATTGTATCGGGTTTTTAAATCGATAAACCAAACCAAACCAACAAAAATCGGGTTTTTCACTCTCGGATTTTTCAGGTTAGTCGGGTTTTTTTGGGTTTTTTCTTTTTTGGTTCGATACGAAGCATCTTATAATGGCATTTGCTTGACCAAAAATAAGCATCTTACCCTTCTATTTCTAAAAATGTAAAATGAAAAATGTGTGGTGAATTCATTGACTCATTAAATAAAAAATTCGTAATAATTGAATCAAATAAGTATAGAACATGCATGTGATGTATAACTATAACAATCAAACAGAATGTAGTAACAAACAACTTCAATATTGTTCCGTAAAATGAGTTTTAGTTAGCTTTTAAACATTTACTTAAAAAGCCTATCGCTAAATGAACAAAAAGATTATAACTCAAACTTAGCGTTAAGAATTCATTATACACCACAAATACTTACAAGGAGGATCATACAAGAGGTGTTTGTTAGAGGTTCTCAGTGGACAACACTCACAAAAAGATTGGATGAGCTGATTTTCTACCCTTAGTCTACTAGTTTTGTTTATTGTTTGAGTTGTTTTAATGTGATAAAGGCTAGTTTTGATAACTGCTAGGCTGTTGTGCCATAGTAGTGTTTTGACATTGGACAACAGTAGCTATTTGTAATGAAAAAGTCTCTTTTAATTGCCAAAAAAGAATTAATTATACAATCGGATGTGGTACCAATTCTTAAACGGATTGCATCACGAACGAAGCTGACTAATCAATGCTTAAAAGTGATAAAGTTATATACATATTTATAAATTATATATGTATAAAAATATTTATAAATTGTATATATATAACCGGATCGGTTTGGTCTCGGTTTGACTTTTTTTAGTTAAAACCAAACCAAACCTATTATGATCGGGTTTTTTTATCCAACACCAAACCAAACCAAACAAACCACTACTCGGGTTTTTTTTTTCCGGTTTGGTTCGGTTTGTCGGTTTGGTGCGGTTTGTCGGTTTTCTTTGTACAGCCCTACTGCTTAGTACTTCCTTTCCTTTTCCTTCCTGTTCACCTTAATAATTAGATTTCTTTTGTTGGTTACCGTCATCCCTGCTTTACACATTACATCTAATAATTTTCTAGGCAGACGTCTTTTATTTTATTAAAATGAGAATAGGTTTTATTCTTTTCCTGATAAAAAATGAGAATAGGCTATACCTCCCTTTTCAAGTAAGAACAAGAAATTGTTTGAGATAGTTTGATCTGTAGTTTTTTTTCCAACACTTTACATTGACTGTTGACAAGTCTTTGGTTAAGTTAGTTGAGTTCACCACTCACAAAACAGCTGACAAAATCAATTAGAACTTCAAAAAAACAATATAGCTAGGACCAAATTTTGTAAAACTTAGAACTTCCAAGTATAAAAATGGTTGGTTAAATTAGAAGGCTTAACTTTCTACACTTGTGTTGCTCCCACCTCCATGCAAGTGTTGTGACAGTATTTTCTCATGTTTTCACTTTGGATAACGTAGAAACTAGGTCTAAACTGTGTAGTTTTCCCTTAACAGACATCCTATTTTCAGTTCTTCTTTTCTTCTTGGTATGTTTATTCATAATTGTTCATTTTCTGTGTGAGTCTTGCTTCTTGTTTGCCTTCCAGATGTGTAAGTGCTTAGCTTCAAAATTTTAATTGTTAGATTATCCAGCTTAAGCACAGAGAGTAAGAGTGTATGCCCTTCTATTTTGGTGTGATAGAGGATTGGGCCTCATCAGTCTCCAGTGAATCTGACTTGCTTATCAGATTTTATGAAAGATGTCCTGTTTTCACTAATGGATCTCTTTCTTGCAGGGGAAAAATGAGGAAGAGGAGTTCAATACTGGCCCACTTTCCGTCCTGATGATGAGTGTTAAGAATAACACACAGGTATTTGATAGACATTAAGCATCTATGATGATGTCTTTGTTTATGTCGTGCTTATTTGTTAATGCTAATTATAAGAAGATTGACTAAATCTGTTCTGGAACCTTGCTTATGTTGACCATGTGCTTTCTACAGTCATGCCGGTATACTTTCTCATTTATCTTAGATTTCAATACTGTAGAACTAGATGCAAGCTTCAGTTTTATATGTGGAAGGGCATCATCTTTATCTTTATGCATGTTATCTTACAGATTTTTTTTTCTTGGCTGTTCTAGGTGCTCATCAACTGTAGAAACAACAGGAAACTTCTTGGTCGTGTGAGGGCATTTGATCGTCACTGCAACATGGTGCTTGAAAATGTTAGAGAAATGTGGACTGAGGTTTGTTTGTTCTTGATTTTCTTAGTTGATTTTTTGGGACGATGTGTATTGTGTCTTGGATTTGTTACTTGCATAGGCTCCAGTTACCAAAGTTGTTTATGTTTATTCTTCAGGTGCCCAAGACTGGAAAAGGAAAAAGAAGGCTAATCCTGTTA
>NC_081344.1:3346429-3425156 GCF_029784015.1 Lycium ferocissimum
ACCTGTAATGGAATTGTCCCCAAATTTTAAACAGTGGCATGTTCGCAGACCTGCAAAGTTACTCAGGCGTGAGAATTAATAGGTAAAGAATCTCCCCCGAATTCCTAGTAGGGCATGTGGTTCGTGGTCCTTTGCTTTTATGGAGGCTTTGCTTACCGGCACAAGCGAGCGTGACAAATTCGAAAGTCTAATCGACAATTCTTTGGGAGGATGCAATAAAGATGGGCACTAAACGATTGAAAAGGTGTTGAAGCCTAAGATAGAAATTTGATAAACAATTTATTAATTTTGTGTTTTTTGGAGCCCAAATGTGACCTGTTGAACAATTTAAGTATATATAGGCCTTTTTTGATGACATTATGTAATTTAAGTATATATTAGGGGTTCAGTACATTTCTAAGACATTTTGTTAAGTATATATTAGGTGTTCAGTATGTAAGTTGTGTTCAGTACATTATGTTCAGTAGTTTCAAACAAGTCACAAATATCTATGAAATTTGTTGAAGAAGTTGCAGTACAAGTTGATAATCTGTTGCAACAAGTTTATGTCTGTTATAACTTGAATCGTCGATTGTACAAAAAGTTGATAATTTGTTTACGGATGCATCGATTGATACCCGGCAGATGGGTTAGTTATTGCGACAAATCTAACAGCTGTTGAAGCAGTTGCAACAAGTTGATAATCTGTTGTAACAAGTTTTACGATATTCTGATTGACTCGGCGTTTGTCATCATAAAAATTATACACGACAAAAAAAAAACATATTAGTGTTGGAACGGGGTTACGACTTCAGCGGCGTTTGTCATCATAAAATTATACACGACAAAAAAACATATTAGTGTTGGGCAATTGGCTCGGTACATTGGAAAAATCACAACAAGTAGAATATTTGTTGCTGACAAGTAACCTATTAGTTGCGGCGGATATGTTACTTTTGGAAACAAAAATGTGCGAATACCTGTTAGGGCGAGAATGCCTGCTCCATATGGGGAATCCAGCACGTTCAAGATGTTCGGCGGCCCAGGGGCAAATCCTAGGATTTGATTGAAATGGTCATTGAACATCAATATTGTGCGCTTTTCTTTGCTTTATAAAATTGAGATATGACCACACCGTTGTGAAAGGTGGTTCTCGGATTTTCCTGTGCCTCATGCAAAAACCATAATGACATGTAGGAAGACAATTGAAACCGCCTTTTTGATACTTGGATGTACATCGAATTATGCCTGACTCGGGGGTATCCTCTATATAGCTTCTCATTTGTTCAAAAAATATTTGTCTGAGTATCCACTCCTTGTCCACTACACAAAATGCCACCGAAAAATATGATTTTTCGCATCTTGTGCGACTGCTGATAACAACACTCCTTCGTACTTGCTCTTCAAGAATGTCCCGTCGACAGCTACGAATTTTTTCATTTGCGCAAAACCAAGCATCCAAGCCTGATAGGCTACAAAAAAGTACTTGAACTTCCCATTTTTATCAACCTTCAATGTCTTACTTTTTGGATTTGCGAACGAAGGATATAACGGTACGCATCAAGCACGCATACCGTGCTCGTGTGTCCCCCTTGTCAAAGCCTTTGCAATCTCCATGCCCTTCCAGACCTTCTAATAACTTACCTTACAACCCAATTTTGTACGGATTGATTGACTCATATCTTTTATAGATGGGCCTTTACCATAAGGAAACTTATCTTTGAAGTATTCACCAATGACTTTCGTTGTAGCGTGTGGATTATGGCTCGTAATGTGCTCAGAACCACATGTGTGATGCTTTATGTAGGTTACGATATAAAATGCATCGAACTTAAAAACTTCGCGACCTCACCACCACTTGCACTCCGAATGTACACATCGAATCAATACACGATATCTTTAATTAATCATAACGATTCTAAAATCTTTCTTCAAGCAAGCAAGTTTCAACGAAGATGCTAGTGCTTCCTTGTTCTTGAATGACATTCCTTTATAAAAGCTTGTTTAAATCATCTTGAACATGGCTAGACTGTATTGATTGTGTAGTGCCCACTGTATTGCTCGCAACTTCGGGTATAGGAATCTGGTCAGCCCCACTTACATTATCTAGGATATCCACATCCACCCCATCTAATTCATTATTTAACACATTTTGTTGGTCTTGAAATAAATTATGGTTCTCTACTGAGCTTCCAACAACGTATACGAACCTGAGCACGCAAACGAACCTGATCAATTATCTTAAATGGAAAGATCCTCTGATTTTCAAAAGAGCTGTACATGTAAGTGAGGGCAAGATCTTTTGGTTCACAAGTTAATTCGTAATAGGTGATGATTAGGTTCACAAAATCATTAAATACAACATCTCTTTGGACAGTCATCACTATCGTCTATAACGTGTCACTACCCTTCCATCGCCAAATATATAGATTGTTTTTCTCGATCCATTCACCATGGCAATCAACACCTATTGTTATTGAGTCCCCCATTAGTTGTGTTCGAGGTACCTGAAGATATTTTGTTTAACAAAAAATTCGTCATGAGAGTACATACCAAACGATAACAAAATGAAACAGCTGCAGTAGTTGTTCCAATAGATTATTGACTTGTTGGAACAAGTGGACTACTTGTTGCAACAGGTAATCAACTTGTTTCAACAAGTCACTAATGTCTGTTAGAGTCGGCTTGATTTTGGAGTCTTGTTTCGAACGGTTGAAGATGTCTAATGATTAGTGAGTTGTTGCCTTGGTGTATTACCGGTTGCAACAAAGTATCCACTTGTTTTAAGCAAGTCAATAATTTTATTGGAAGCAAACTTCGATTTTTGGGTTGTTACGGACAAAACCGAAGCTAACTCAACGTATCATTTCCTACTTTGTTGCGACAACTCGCTCGGTTTGTTGCGAGGTTATTTAGCAATGGTTGCAACAATTATAACAACTACATAATCTATTGTAGAAGTTGCAACAACCATATTATATATTGCACTAACTACAACAGCTACTGTAAGTTGTTGGAAAATCAGTAGATTTAGACCCAGATGAAAAATTAAAATAAAACAACAATGAGCGGAAAACACTTATGAAGTAATTCCCAGTGCTACAAGAACAAAATCCAGTAAAAAAATTGCAAAATCATGTGGTCTCGTTTTTTCTTTCTTGAGCAACAATGGAGGACGAAGAAGAAGAAGAAGAAGAAGAAGAAGAAGAAGAAATCAAAACAATGGAATGAGAGGAAAACATTTATGAAGTCATTCCCAGAATCCCAGTGCTACATGAATGAGATCCAATCAAAAAATTAGAAAATCGGGTGGTCTTGTTTTTACATTCTTGAGCAACAATGGCGGAAGAAGAAGAAGAAGAAGAAAGCAGAACAGTGGACGACGACGAAGAAGAAGAAGAAGAAGAAGAAGAAGAAACCAGTAGAGCAAGAAGAAGCAAAAAAAGAAGAGCCAAAAATGGTGGAAATGGCGCAGGCAAAATGAAAAATTGGCTCTTTTTTTTTCTTTTTTTCTTTTTTTTTTGCTTTGTAGGGTTTATATGGGTTAAATCAAAGTGTTAAAAACAAAACTTGGGGGAAAAGTGTAAAAAACAAAGCTTGGGGTCAAAGTGTTAAAAATATAATTTTGGGGCAAGTCAAAACTCCCTAATCACTAATTCAAAGTTTATCACCCTTACTCAATTAAAAAACTAGAGTTACCCCAACTCAATTTTCAAACCTTTTTGTCACCTTTAATTAAAAGCTCCATCTGACCGAGAGAGAGAGAGAGAGAGAGAGAGAGAGAGAGAGAGAGAGAGAGAGAGAGAGAGAGAATTAGGGTTTGAGTGGCGACATGTTATTTTCAGTGTTATGTTTAAAGTTGTTTTTTTGCTATGTTAGATATACATAACTACCCCCCGGAATAGAAATATCGTACAAAAAGATAGTCAAATATATTTGAACTCTTTGAAGAAAACCTCCACTATTTAATTGGTAATTTTTCGCGAAAGTAGACATGAGGTAAGAAATTCTGTGTTTTGATGAGATCTCGAATGTATGTTGATTCTATTTCGACTCTTTCTCAAATTGGTTGTGGTCCTGAAATTAAATTAATTATGTTTTGATTCTTCTTCAAATTAATCTTGTTTCTTTCACATAATCCATTTACAATTCATTGTACTTGAAATGGGGTTCACTTTCTGTGGAAACAAATTATAACGGGTTTTTAAACACAAATTAAACATCACCAGTGTCTCGTACATTTTCCTCCAGACTCATAACTTCATTTTTGCTTTTATGCAAATCTCATATTTTATTTTTACGGGCAATGTGCATCATTTTATACCATGTGTTTCTATCAACGAACACCATAATAAATGTGTTTCAATTGCCATAGAAGTTTTTTCTTGTTTATTTGCCATTATACTAACTATAAATAAATTTTAAGTAGCTCAAAAAAAATGTTGTGCGGAAAAGTTTATAAAAATGTCATGAATGCTAGTTTTTTAGAAGACTATCAAAGAAATCTTCAATATTAATGATAATCCATTAAACCTAAAATTGCAAAGCCATTTCGGCATACTTTGATTTCCACACATAAAACGATTACAATGAAATTAGCTTATGATGGAGGGTTGGTAATTAATAAATTAAGTTATGGTAGAATAAGTCGAGCATCTTATACGAATACACTGCAAAGTAAATTTCATCTAACAAAGCTATCGAGCCAAAACTCAAGATCCAAAGTATGATTAAAGCAACATAAGTAGATTTTTCTATGTCCCGCTTTAGTCGCTTTCTTTACAATATGAACTTCGACTCAGCGGTTGGAGGGCATAATGTTTGTCCATTGTTGTGGGTTCAAGTCTCGCTAGAAACATTCTCTTTACCCTTTTTTTTTTTTTCCTGAAATGCTTTGGTTTGCTTTTCTTTGTCAAGGGTCTATACACCACTGGGTATGCTGCTGCTGTTGTAGTAGTAGTATTAGGTTTAGGACTGAAATTGTACCGTTTAAGCAAAGAATGTGGGTTATTATTGTACCATGTAAAAGAAATAGAATTATTTTGAGCTTTTGTTAAAAAAAAAAAAAAAAAAAAAAAAAAGGAAAAGGGTCAAATATACCCCTCTACTTTAGTTTAATAGTTAAATATACCCTCCGTTAGTCAAAGTAGATAAATATACCCTTTCCATTAGTCAAAGTAGATAAATATACCCCTTCCGTTAAGAAAATACACAAATATACCCCTCAGTTGATAGAATCCCCAATTCCACCATTAATTATCCGATTTAACTTAAAAAAACCATGTCCAACATACCGAGCAAATTAAATTCTTTCCACCCAAATATACCCACCACCACTACAACCGACCCAACACAACTACCACCACCACAACCAGTAAATTCTTCATAACCATCCTTAACCCTGACCTCGGACATCACTGAACAAAACAAATAAGATCATTCAATCTCAGTAAATACATTAAATCCTTAATGATATTGAATATCATGCAAAATGCAAAATGATTGTCATCGAGTAAGCATGATTGTCATCGATCAAACATGATTATTATAATATTTCACACTTTATAAAATACTTAGGTATCAAGAGAGCTTTGGCTTGGAGCAACCGAGATAAATTTCTTCAAGTATCACTGTATCACATATCCAGGTAGCTAGCAACATTAAAATCAATAAAAATGAAAGCTTTAGGCTCAAAAAGGCTAGAAAATCACCACAAGCCTCCTTTCTAAACAACGATCCTCCAATCTAAAATTAAAAACTAAAAATCAACAATCTCTTGAAGTTTTAGGCACAAAAAAATTGGGGTTGTGGTTAAGGATGGTTATGAAAAATTTACTGGTTATGATAGTGGTAGTGGTTGTGTTGGGTCGGTTATAGTGGTGGTGGGTGTGTTTGGGTGGAAAGAATTTAATTTGCCGGTCGAGGCGGGTCGGGCATGGTTTTTTTAAGTTAAATCGGGTAATTAATGGTGGAATTGGGGATTCTGTCGACTGAGGGGTATATTTGTGTACTTTCGTAACGGAAGGGGTATGTTTATCTATTTTGACTAACGAAAAGGGTATATTTATCTACTTTGACTAACGGATGGTATATTTAACTATTAAACTAAAATAGAAGGGTATATTTGACCCTTTTCCAAAAAAATAAATTGGTCAATTTCGGATTTTTTTTTTCCCCACATATTGACAACTTTACGGGGGTAGATTAGAAACTTCACACTGGGACTCTTACATCTCATTGTAGGTTTCACAAAAACTACTAGTACTTAAAGACAAGGCTGGGGCTAGCCTTTAACCTCAAACTACTTGATCTTATCTGAGCAGTGGGTAGCGGCGAAGACGGTAACGGAAATATAACCGGTGGAGTTACCGCCCTATTAATTTAGGGTTTTATGGCGGCTCCGTTAATCTCTTTCTCTGCCTTCCAATTTTCCGTTACCCCTTTTGCCCTACTTTACTGTGATGAAGACTGTCCGCTATCTGAGCCTATCGATAAATCGGGGCCATGAGGGTTTGTGCGGACTTTACAATAATACCCCCACAAAAACAAGTTCTTATTATTTGGTAGATATATTATTATACAAGTATTTGCATTTTATGTGTACTTGTCAGATTTCAAAAAAGCTTTTATTTTTATGTGTTATTTGCTCACTAGTTCATGCATTTTTGTTGATTTATTTGCTCAAGTTGGTGCATTTTTGACTTTAATATTAGATGTTATAAGTTTAGAGGCAGACCCAGATTTGAAAAAAGTTTTTATTTTTATGTGCCAATTTGCTCGAGTTGCATTTTTTTTTTTTTATTGATTGGTTATACTAGTATTTGCATTTTAAGTGTTCTTGTTTCAAATTATTGAAGAGCATAGACTATTTCATGCTAATAGGTCTTTTAAGTTCAGAGGCAGATTCATATTTGAAAAAAGTTTTCATTTTTATGTGCTGTTTGCTCAAGTTCATGCATTTTTATTTATTTGTTATACTAGTATGTGCATTTGAAGTATTCTTTTTTCGTGCTATAAAAGAAAATATATAGTTTTATTCTAATAGCTGTTCTAAGTTCAGAGGCAGATCCAGATTTCAAAAAAGTTTTCATTTTTATGTGCTGTTTGCTCAAGTTCATGCATTTTTATTTATTTGTTATACTAGTATTTGCATTTGAAGTATTCTTGTTTCAAATTATTGGAGAACATGGATGGTTTCACGCTAATATATGTTCTAGCAGATCCAGATTTATTTTTAAAAAAATTATTTTTATGTGCTAGTTGTTTCAAATTATTGAAGAACATAGACTGTTTCATGCTAACTCACGTAGTTAAATTATTTTCCATATGTGCACACGGTTCATGCTTCAAATACCTTCATGTTTGTGGTTCTGTTTGGATCTGTGATTCATATACTGCTATAATATCAGAGTAATTTGTTCCTTTTGTATTCAGATCGGCATTAAATCAGTTTTACTTCAGATTGATGCCCGATTAACTTGAATCCTTTGTAAAGTTTTAGATGCCTCTGCATCTCCTAATGACTGTTATTATCTTGGTGATTTAGTGGTAGAGTTGTTTCTTACTTGTGAGCACCTCTTAATTTTGTGGGGATGTTCCTGTTTCGGAAGCATATATAGATATTTTTGCCAGTTTTAAACAGCGTGGTGAGTACATCATTTAGCACCATGCTACCTGTCTACTGGTACTAACTTGTGAAATCTATGCAATGTTATGTTAATTTGTGTCTTAGATGTATCACTTTCAAGTTGTGCAGCACGTAACATGATTTAAAGATATGAAAGATGATAACTTAACAGTCTTAATACAATTGCATGTATTGGACAGCTCTAGGACAGTCTTAATGTGTCCAACTTTTGATGTCTTTTTGGGTTACCCGTTTTCATTGGGACACAGTGTAGCTATTGGATGCCATGGTCATGGAATCTGCTCTTTGCTTTGCCCTAGCAGAGGAATTGGAAATTGAGTTTGAAGCTTTGGCAGATGCAAATCATTGCAAAAGCCTGTGGAGAAATATGCCTTTTTGGTGGTTCAGACTGCTTCGATCCCAAACTATAATTGGAGTTGCTTCAATGCTGTTTTATCGAGGTCTCCAATACAAGATTCATCTCTTTCCAGGAAGCGGATTGTGTGCGCAGTTGCTATTATATGTCTCTCTGAATGTAATCACTGTCAAGATGATGGGCTGCTGATATATTGTAGCCTTTGATACAATATTTGTAGTTGTATTTCTTATACGAGTAGCTTGTAATTCGAAAGCCATTGCCTATTATTATTTACTTTTGCATTTGTGGACATCTAATTATATTGGACATACTCTTACTGGCTGGTGATTGTATCTTTTGGCAATTATGATGACCTGTTTGTTAGGCTCTGCACCAAAAACTCTACTATTTACTTTTTCAGGTAAGGAATTTTGCCGCTTAAGTTGGAACAAAGGAAAATAAAAGAGGAAGGATATAACTTAGAATGGGTACACATTAATACTTTCAAGTGTAAATTACAAACTTTATCCTTTGATCATGAAGATTCAAGAGAGTTCAGAAACAAGAAGTAAAAACTAAAACATATCACTAGGGATTGCACTCATTTGGCCTATCCTTCAAAAAAAGGGACAAAGCCAGAACTCCAGTCTGTTGCTCCAGCCAATTGAAAAGCCAGATATAGAAAATATGTAGAACAACCAGATACAATATACTGTAGTACATAGCATCTTCAATCCTTTTCTGCTGCATTATGTACATAAGAAAACACAACCTAGCTCTACGCATATCACCTCTATGACACAGTTTACTGGTGATTCTCAAAACCATCCTCTAAGTGGCAAGAACTTTGTTAGAATGTCCTGTATTAGTTGAATGGACACTCATGTTTTTATAGCCTTGAAATCTCACCTCATGAGCTAGATTTTAGGGTTCAATTAAGTACGATGTCCATTTTCTTAACACGATATTAGAGCTAGGTCCATCCATATTCTTGGTTTCACCCAATGTCGGACCACCATTGGTGGAGGGAGTGGAGTTGTCTCCTGCTATGGTCTTGAACAATTTTCCCCTTATGAGCTAGTTTTTGAGGTTGAGTTAGGCCAAGGTCTATTTTCTTAGCAAACTTCACTCATCGAGTTGCTTTTGGCCTTATGTGAAGTTGATGCGAGGGGAAGAGGGAGGGGAAGTGGTAAAGGGGGAAATGTATTTGGATGAGATGAAGTGCTTGTTTTTATCACCATATCTTCTTGTAAGGCAACAACAGGTACTGGTTCTTCTGTCTTTGGTGTGTATGCAAAAGATAGGTCCTTGTTTGCTGCTAGTGCAAGTAGCTCTTTCTCCTCAAGCCCTTTAACTGGTCCAAGGCTGCAACAATCTGCGCCATACTTTGTCAATGCATCCCTGAATTTTTTTATCTGCACCACAATATCGCGGTTAGTGTTAGAATACCATTCGAAAAGAGGATTATCATTTTATAACAAAAGGAATCAGTAAAATGCATTAATTTCCTATGGCGTTAAGAAAATCAAACATCTAGGCCAAGAAGGAAGTGCCATAAAACACAAGAAGCAAAAGAACGCATTCATCATGTTGAAGACATCTTGAATTCTTAGTCATCAAGATGAAAAAAGACTAAATTAATTCAAAGGGAGATATTGCAGAAAATGCAGATTTCAGATTACGCAACCGTGATCCAATAACAATCCTAAATATTTTACGTGCATCTTAAGAATGACATGGAAGAAAAGCATTACCAACAGAAGTGCAGTAGATTGCTGTATCAAAAGAAAAATGAAGCAGATAAAGGTAGATGGAAAACTAACCGTGGCATTGGTACAGCTAAAGCTACAAAGACGACCTTCAGCCCCTCTATAGAAACGGAAAAATGGGAGAACATGTACATGCAGTGAGTAACACATCGACTTGAGTTCCTCATAGTTCACATGCAAAAACTGCACATCCAGATTCATCTCTGCTAACTGACATATCTGCATTTTCCAATTTTACCACGATTAAGGAACATTAATCATATCTTACTGAAACGGACAGAAAACAAAGGCGCAGCACTATTTCACTTTAACCACACATATAACAAACAGTTCAGACAACAAAAATCTATTACCTTTGGATGAAGGGCTTTGCATCCTCCACAGCCAGGGGAAAAGAAATCAACAACCACTAGTTTATCCCCGGCGCTTAAAAGGGAGTCAACAAGGTCTTGGGCGCCAGTCACCTCTTTCATGTTAGGTTGAAGCCCTTTCTCCCACCATTTTGGAGCGTTCCTGATTCCAATGCTCATCTGTTTTATGCATATTTAGCGCACTATGAAAAAAGTTGAACCTTTCATAATCTATAGACTCAAGTCTGCCAAATTTTAAAAAGAAAAGGATCATATGGAGATCCAACTTATGCAAACAACAACTTAGTATTACAAATGGCAGAATTGAAATGCATCGCCCAAAATGGCCATTCATGCCAGGTTACTCAATATTATAAAGGGGCAGTTACACATTCGGCTGCTCAGCCAAAAATGTTTACATCAGCTAGCCAATATACATAACATATACATATATTATATGTATATTATACATCTGCCAGCTTTTTTTTTTTTTTTTTTTGGGATGGCGGCTATTTATGTCAATTTCCCGATTCTTTCATTTGGATTACCAAAGTTGTTTCCGGTAATTCAGATAAGGGATTACTAGAAATTAGTTTCATCATATCACATGGCTATTATTATAACGGCACACTGTCTTTTTCTACAGTAACCACTAATCCTGAAAGTGCTTAGTAAATAAAACTAATCATATTGAGCAATATTAACCAATCATGCGCTAAATTGGACCAGAAAACCTTGGCCCTATTCACAGAGGCGGATGCAGCCTTATAGCACTAGGTTCATCTGAACCCGGTACCTCAGATGCAGAGCATAAATTTGTATAAGAATTCACTAAAATTGCAATAAATAATAGGTCTGAACCCATAATTTTTAGAAAAATATAGGTTCGATGCTAAGAACCTTAAAGTAGAACCAATATAGTTTAAATCCTTGACTCACCACTGGCCCCAAACTAGACTATTTAACACAAGATCATTGAAAAAACTGAAACTTTTACATGCTAATTGACTGATAATTCCAAAAATATCCTTAACCCCAAATTGGAGCAACAAAAATTCACATAAGGAAACTTGTATTATTGAAATTATGGGATTCAACCACTACGATCAAACTAGAAAGTTGTAAGCATATGAGAACATGAACTGAGTACGTTAAAATTACTCAAGAAACAAAGCATAAAAAAACACAAAAGCAGAAAATAGAAATAAACCTGAGCACTGGTAGCTGCATATTTGTTATTTCTCTTATTGAACTTGGAAAAACTTAAGTGTCCTCTTTGAGAAATATTACCACCAAAAAAATCATTACTTGTTGATAATGAAAACCCAACTGAATTTGGATTTTTAAATTTCATGGGAAAAGCACAAACCCCATGTTGATTATAATGGTGATGATGATGAATATCACCAAAACTCAAAGGTGATGGGAAGCATACTGCCTTGCTTACCATTTTTGCCATGGATTTTTTACTCTAGTATTTGTAATTCTTGATTTATTTGAATTTGAGAGGTTTTAAATTGGAACTAAGATTGGAAATTGGGAATATAAAAAAAGGTGCTTTGTTTTTCTTCAATGGAGATTAAAGTAACTAAAAGGTACAAATGAAGGAAGAAGAAGAAAAAGGTTGAAAACTGGCACAAATGAAATGTAACAGGTGGCTAAGCTTAAGGTACTTGTCGACCTTTTTGTAGAACTGTGTTAACTGATTACTTGGATGCCAAAGAAACTAAATTTGTGGTAACGTGTCCAATGTTGGACCAAATGGGAATGGAAAATAATTTTGGATAATAATTGGATATACTGTAGTGAGTAGTCGACATAGTTTAGGCAAAATTCTAAACAAATCAAATTAATAGTTTGTTTTTCCCGAATGTAAAATAAGAATGCGTAACCCTCATAATAGTAAAAGGATATTTTTATTTAAAAAGTAAATAATATTCTGAATTACATGTCGTATACTAATATGTAATATATCAAATTAAACGTTCAACAAGAAATAATCTTTGTATTACAATGCATTATTAATTTCTGCATAACTAGTTACTTACATTATTAATCCCGCATAACTTACATCCGAACCATACAACCCCTTCGTTTGGATACGAAAGATAAACATAAGTAGTCACTGGGATAAAAATTTAGCAATTTTATATCCTTGTTTGGTTAGTAATCATGGGATAAGTTATCCGGGAGTAAAAATAGTCTTTGGGATAACTCATACCTTTATAGGATGGAATAATTTATCCTGGATAAGTTATCCCGAGATAAAGGAAGAAACCTCTTCTTTTTAGAAATTATCCAATGTATAATACTTTTAGTCCAACATACCAAGCAATCAATAAAAATAAGCTAGAATAACTAATCCCAAGATAATCGATCCTGGTAATTAATAATCAAAGATAACTTATCCCAGAGTA
This sequence comes from Lycium ferocissimum, assembly GCF_029784015.1. Classification (NCBI taxonomy): domain Eukaryota; kingdom Viridiplantae; phylum Streptophyta; class Magnoliopsida; order Solanales; family Solanaceae; genus Lycium; species Lycium ferocissimum. Next base: position 3,358,930 of record NC_081344.1, read on the forward strand.
ATTTATTTTTGAACCAAACGACCCCTTAGTGTTTAATGGAACTCACAGTGTGACTGAAATAGTAAAATAATTGAATTTTTTTATTATTAATAAATGTTGTGAGTTGAATATTTCGAGTAAAAGAGAATTTGGTAGAGGATTTTTATCGCATGATCCCTCCGTTTCAATTTGTTCGTCTTAGTTACTATTTGGACAATTAAGGAATATTTTATTTGACCATAATTTTCAAATATCTTCTAATATTTTGAATTGTTAACTATTATGACTTATAATACTTTTATGTAGTTTTTAAATATATAAATTTTATTTCAAAAAATTTAACAATTCTATGATAAATTGATACCAAACATTAATTAGTTTAATCCTCATACTCCAAATCAAGCCAAACAATTTAAAAGAGAAAGTAGTATTTATTTTATGTGTATGCGAATTAATCAAAACATTAAATTTCAGATATTTGAATACTTAAAGGAGACCAAAATATATGGTTACCACAGCAAGAAACAAAAAGATAATAAAAATTGGGTATGAAACAATGACAGAGAGGAGTACACGTGAATGTCACATGCTAGACCGCGTGACACCATAAACAAGGTATGAGGTGTAGTGTTTCTGTTACTTACCGACCTGAAAAATCAGATAAATTGGAGGGCCTACAAACTTGTATAAATTGAGGAAATATGATGTTATAACAGATTATTTTAAACTTTTGATCTGTTTAATAAAACATTTATTAAAAAATTTAAGAAAGTTTATTGGGCAAAATTTAGGTCAGACACAAAAATAAAAATTTACCCATACCGTATATTTACATCAAATCATGTGTAATATGTATTTGAATACACGTGTGATATGATTATCATTTAGCCGTGATTCATTAATCTATATAGGCGTTTGGCCATGCGATTTGAAATTATGATTTCAAACCGGCATTTATTTATGAAATTTGCACAAAATTTCAACTTCAACTTCATATCATGATTTCAAATACCAAATTCTCCAAAAAGTGGAATTTGAGATTCCAATTTTTTTAAAATGTAAAACTTTACCCATAATTTTATATTTAAAAAAAAAAATCCATAAGTTGGTTAATATTTTTTTTTAAATGTAAAACTTGACTCAAAGTAACAATATTGGTTCGTTTTCTCGATCATCTAATTGGAAATTCATACTAGAGATTGTCCGTACTATGTGAAAGGATTACATTAAAGAGTAGTTACTACAACTCATCTTCAATTTTTCTTTTATTGAACTAAAGTTTAATCAATAGATGTTGTATTCTTTAGAAATGTCTTCTAGCAGCGAATTAATTTTGTTATGAACTATGGTTTGCTCACTGGTTAAGATTGTATAAGAATTGGGGAAGTTTTGATAGTTTTCACAGCTTGTAGGGTTTTCATGTTTATGATAAAAAATACAACTTAAGAAATTCAAATACATGTCCAAACAAAACTTCAACTTCAACCTCAAATTAACTTGTTTTCAAATCATGCATGTATTCACTTCCTCAAATCACTTCACTACAGTAAGTTGCATTAATTTGGTGTAACACACAGTATGAGTAAGTGTTTACCCTAACATTAAGTTGATTTTCTTATGAGATAGGAATTAGAGACATTTCAACAAGTTACAGAAGATAGTGAAATGTATTCTCTATTGGGCAGGATTTTTCAATTATATTAACTGACTTACTTTTCTTTTAAGTAAATCATGATTAAATTTTTTTATATCTTTCCGATAATAATTTAATAACATATATTTTCAGTTAAGAAGCGTAGAATGTTATTTTTTGAATTATAAAAATGACTCTTTAAGAAAGTGGATGAAAAAATTATGAATAATTGGACAATATAGATAAGTTTATTAATAGTGGATCTAAAATTTTGTTTTTGCTTAATTAGTGTATAAAAATACAAACTCTTTAAAAAAAAAAAAAAGGAAATAAATATTGTCTTCTTTTTAATGATAGATATTTTAGAATTTGAATTAAACTACTCAAATCATCATATTAGTAAACAAAATTTCTTACAATAAGATCTAAGGTAATGTATCGCAAACACATAACTAACATCTTATTAACTTGATTTAACTTGTACTAACATAAATAATAGCTTTATGTCTTGTACAAATACTATCATATAAATAATAAATACGAAGAAAAAATATGACACTAACTTTTTCGTATGTGTGTATGTATAGATAATATTAAAATATATATTCTCAAACAAACAAACAAACTGAGAAACCGGCGATTCGAAGCACTATAAAATCTTAGAGTAATGTCTCTTCAATTATCAAACAAACAAATACAGAAAAACGACAACTCGTAACACTACAAAAGCTTAGAGCATTATCTCTTCAATTCTCAAACGAACAGATACAGAAAAACAGACACTCGAAACACTAGAAAAGTTTAGATCAATATCTCTTCATTCTCAAACAAAAACTGAGAAAACGGCGACACGAAAAATGTCTCTTCAATAATCAAACAAATGAATACAACAAAATAGAGACTCGAAACACTAGAAAAGTTTAGATCAATATCTCTTCATACTCAAACAAAAACTGAGAAAACGGCAACACGAAACACTATAAAAGCTTAGAGTAATGTCTCTTGAATTATCAAACTAACAAATACAGAAAAACAGAGACTCTAAACACTACAAAAGTTTAGAGGAATATCTCACAGGGTAACATAGATATAAATCTATTTTCGAAATGGAAATTGATTACCTTCTTCAAATGATTGTAAGTTTGTAAGGAGAAATCGCTCGAGTTGATCAGATCACGGTAAGTCCATCCTCTACTGCAATATGCCTTAAGAAAATTCCAAACGTGAAGGAGGATAACTTGGAGAGATTCCATGGAGCTTAGAGAAAATGCTTGAGCTTTTGATTTGAATTTCAGATTGTGAATTGTGAGGAATGTGAGAAATGGAGTGATCATATTTATAGAGAGAGATTTTTGGCGGGATAACTTGTGTAGTGTTCACCCTTCTAATTTAGTACCCGAAGTAATAATTTCCGTTAGCTGAACCTTTTATTTCTCTACCCCATTTTGCTTTACAAATTCTTGAAAAACACATATATCTTAGGATCCTTTTATTTTTCCAATGTAATAACTAACACCACATTTACTTAAGAAATTTTTAGAAAACCAACGAAGATTAATTGTAAGCTTTTCCTTAGAATTATAATATTAAATTGATTATCATAATTGTTAGACGGTAGATATTGAAAGTTTTCGATATTATTATACTTGACATTTGTTAAGATGTGTTTATACGTCCGTTTTATTTCTCATGTTTGTCTTTACGTCCTAGAGAATAATTTGCCTAAATTACTCTCATTTATTTCTATCTCAATTTATATCTCTCCTTTTCACCACATTAATCTCTATCCATGTTTGTTAGAATAAGGGTAAGGATTAAAAAAATTATCCTACGATCATTTATAAAATGACAAGTTATTTAACCAATTAATTTTAACCATGACAAATAGAATACGAGTAATATTCTATTTTCACATGCAAGGATACAAGTGAAAACCAGGGAAATAAAATTTGATCTCTATATCAGGTGACCCAGACGAAGTCCAAGTATAGGGAATTGTCACCATCATAATGAATTACTTAGTATTTGTTGTTGAATGAACTAATGTTTCTAAAAGAAGTGGCTTTTGTGACATGGGTAAATTTAAATCTGAATATCTTTCTTTGAGAATGTTAAATCTGAAACTTTTATAGCATGGACGATATCATAATGTGAGAAAGTATCACATGAAGACATTTTCTTAATAATAAACAAAAGTGTTTTAATCAATAAGTCAAAAACCAAGCACTGTGTGCAGCTACAAAGACAGGCCAGGCAGCCTTAACAGCATCCTACCATATACAATGTACTGTAGTGTACACCACTGCGCTAATACACCAAGAGCCCATTTGGCTTAGCTTATAAGTTGTTCTTAGTTTTTTTGAGTGTTTGGCTGGCCAGCTTATAAGCCATTTTGTGCTTAAAATAAGCTCAAAAAAATAAGTTGGGAATAAGTTGGGGTAGCCCAACTTATTTTTTTGACTTATAAGCTACATAAGCTGAAAACTTATAAGTTATTTTTAGCTTATAAGCTGTTTTTTTTTTTAAGCTAAGCCAAACAAGACACTTCCCAGGCGAATCAATAATGATTTAGGCTGGACTCCTCTATTCATTTATCAATCTTGTTTATGAATGTTACGATGGCTACGAAAAGCCGGAACTCTTTCGTAGGCAGCTCTGAACTTCAACAGTGATGTTGGATATTGGGTAGTGGGTCGCCCATGTGGACTGACCCGACCCATCTAGAGGAGATAAAGATGAGGGAAGTTAATAGGGCAGTTATTTTCCTGTAAAATATAAAACTGCTGCTTATTAATATAGAAAATAGGCTTGGGGAACTGTTGATAGAAGTTCATGTTAACTTCTCTGTAGAAAAACTTCCTCTTTACAGAAATTCTTTTCTTCTTATTCAATGGAGATATTGATATCTAAGATTCTCCCAACAAACACACGAAGAGAAAAGACATCTAGTTTGTGGATTAAACTTCGTTTCCTAGTGAATCGAAGTTCGACTTGGGGTAACTTTTTCGGTGGTGAGTTCAATGATTCTTCCGCTGCGTTGTTAACAGGTACGCGATTGTTCTCGCCCCACAATTTTATCTAACATTGGTATCAAGAGCCTTTGTTGTGTGTTCATTGTTTTGAATAGACAGAAGAATTATGTGCGCTTTCGAAATTGCTTTAAATGTTCCCGGTAAGAGAATTTCTTTCTTAAAAAATGTGGGTTGAAAGAGAAAAGAACTTTCACAGCAGTTTGATTTTGTTTTTGCGATGTTATGTGGAAAAAAATCAAATGGAAGTTTCCGTATTTACTATATGCTCGGAAATTTGTGGCATCAAGGTGATGAGATCTCTCGAGTTTAAAAGTTTAACCTAATCGCTAGTAAGTAACGGCAGTAGTGGTGCTGCTTGAGGACTTCTTCTAGTTTGTGATGATTTCTCTTTCTTATAATCTTGCGATTTCTCTTTCTTATACTCTTGTCCAAGTAGCAGTTTTGCCAAAGTTAATGTTTCACATAAATTTCTTTTAAATCTTATCGGTTAGAATTTACTAGTTGCATATTTCAATTAGAAGACAAGTTTGATTCTTTATAAAAGGATAATTGATGTCATACTAGAAAGAAAAAAAATAAACTAGAAAAGAGATAATATGGGGATTGGAAATTCCCACGTGAATCATTTTTGAAGGAAACTCTTGAGTTGGTTTCCACATATTCTTTTTTCTTTCTTTTTGTGATGATTCTGACTTGGTCCAACACATAGACTATTATAAAGTCATTCACTTTTCCTTATAGTTTATGCATCAAATCTCAGTGACATTAATTCAGTGAAGAACAAGAGTAAGCCATTGCAGGCATGGTTGCATATCTTGTTATTGAATGGTTTTATTTTGTCTTTTGATTGTGTGCCTCAGATTTTTTTTTTTTTCTCTTTCGATGTGTGAATCAATATTGACAACAAAGACTATATTGGTGTGGTCATTCTCTGCCATGTCCTGATCAATTTTTGGTTTCTTTAAGTAAAGAAATTAAGTCAAGTCTTAGACACTCTTTTATTGATAAATTAGCTGTCCTAAAGGGTGGAATATTAATAAATAGCATATGCCCTTTAAGATTAATTTTTCTTCTATGAGTAACTGTGAATATGTTATCACATTGAATGGTTATGAAGACCAATCTAGTTATTCCTTATTCTCCGAAATTGTTGGACGGGAACAAGTTCGAATTAGTCTAAGTGGGAGTAGTACTAGTCGAGCAAAGGGATAACGTAGAAGAGTATGTCGTCAGAGAACTATTATCAGTAATGATTTCGATTCTGAACCCGTTGGGCTTAAAGTTCTGAGGGTGGTACAAAGAATCTTTAGAGGTGAATAGCTGGTGAAGGAAAGTGAGAAGAAAATACTAGGTTCTAAGAATTTGAAAATGGCCTCTATGAATTATGGTAAATTGAAGTTTGGGTCATTTTGTCCATATTGAGGGATTCTCTCCTAAAGTATTGGGGGAAAAAGATTGGATAATATTTATCATGAGTATGGTCCAAATTAGTCTTATTTGGTATATACTCTGGCACTTGAAGCCAAGTGGGAGGAGAAAAGGACATAGAAGCTTAAATTGAAATCTTTGCTTCTAATGACATGTCAATTGCCTCACTTTAGAAATGACACATCAATTGCCTCACTTTAGAACCCTTCTCCTAAAGGCAAGCTCGCTAAGACTTTGGCTGAAAGGGTTATAAACTATTTTTTTAAAATGAATGTGTTGTTTGTCTCTTCTGTTATAATTTCTACTCTTTACTATGTACAACAGAATATTGTAAGAGGTTACGACTTTAAGAATCTGTGTGATTTTAGTCAAGAAAGTAATTTGATACATACTAAGAAATGATTTTCATTTTTGATTAATCATTTGGATAGTAGGTGATGATTGGAAATTAAATGACCTTTCGATTCTACACTAAATGTGAAGTCATTATGGGAATTGATTTGCTTGAGTGTGTATATGACATGCATAATTGATGAGTCTTACTTGCATAATTGTTTCTCATATGGCTTAAAAAAGTATAATTGCTGATCTAAATAGGGGTGATAACTCGAACGGCGAAAATCATGATACATGAAGCCGTAAGATATGGTTTGTACTGAAAAAGCAAGATACTATAAAGAGTATAAACTTTGTGATGTGTTACCCAAAGGAGGGTAACACTGCCTAGCATAGGAGAGATCTTGACATTTACAAAGAGTAGAAGAAGAAAGACTTCACTACCTGTGGAAATATTGTGAGTTAAGTTGTTAATAATCTCATCTATGATGTGAATACATTTTACTGCTCTTGCCATATAGGCACACTTATGAGATATATATGGCAGTACCATTTTGACTCGCCTCAGACAGTTGACAATTAAATTTGGCACGTAGAAGAAGTGAATTTCTTATCGTGTCAAGCAACGTCAAAGGGTGATGTCTGAAATGAATGCTCAACTTAAAAGTGTTGTTCATGTTCTATTGGATGAGGAGTAAGGTCAGGCAGTGATCCGGTCTCTTTCCATATTTGAGAATTTAAAGGTTAACTTGACCCACAATGATAGCATCAAAACATTTGTCGATGTTGCCTATCATGTTGAGCTTGAAGATGAGCAGCTAGGTGCTACGAAACCAATTATGTGGAAAATCAAGTGGTAAGAACTTTTCAAGCTTCAAGCGCAAAAAATTTAGTAAAATGTCAAGGAGACCGGAGGTGGATCCTCCATGGAAAGAAACCTAATGAATTCCAACAAGGAAAAGTGGCATTACAAGAAGAAAGATAAAAGTAAGTGTAGTTCTGCCACTGCCAACATTTGTTCTTCTTGTATTAGGTTTCTCTTCAACAATAATGTTGTGAAAATTACTCTAAAAAATGTCTTCTATGGTTCTGGACACCTTTATGATGATTTCTTAGTGTAAATTGTAATCCTTTCACTTGTGACTATTATGTGGACTAATATATTATGACATGCTATTCGAGTAATAAAGATGTTGTTGTTATTACGTGGCATTTATTACATAGCATGCAAGATTGGTCACATTGGGCAAGATAGAATGAATTGGTTGGCTAAGAAAGGACACTTGGGTTCTTTCTCCAAAATAGACATGCCACTTGTGAACATTATCTTGTCGGAAAGATTACATATAAACCATTTGGGAAGGCTAAAAGAGCTGACTTCTTATTGCGATTAATCCATTCAGACGTCTGTAATTCACAAATATGAAGGCTAGGTCTGTTGTGTTTCTTTTCATTATGTTTGTCGCTGATTTCACGCACTTTGATTATATCTATTTGGTTTCTCATGAATCTGAAGCACTTGAATGCTTTAGAAGATATATGAATGAAGTTGAGAATCAATTAGAAGATGTGAATATCGATCAAGACAATTTGATGAATTATGTAATGAAAAGGGCAGTGCCAGATAATTAATTATTCCTTACACACCTCAACAAGATGGTGTAAAAAAAAGAAGGAATAGGACACCATTGGACGTGACAAGGCCCATGATGGCGCAGACAAATTTACCTACCTCTTTTTGGAGAGATGCGTTATTGACTGCAGCCTACATATTGAAGAAAATGCCTTCTAAATCAGTTATTCCACTCCTTATGAGCTATGGACTGGTCAGAAACCAAACTTGAATGATCTGCGACCTTGGGTTGTGCTGAATATGTAAACGATCATTTTAACAAGTTTGGTAAACTAGATCCAAAAGGCAAGAAATATATCTTTATAAGATACTCAAAACGCTCCAAATGGTATGTGTTCATTGGTGAATTAGAGAATGGAAGTGGTAGAGAAATTGAATCACGTGACGTCACATTTGTGGAAAATAATTTTCCAAAGAAGGGCGAACTAAAGGAAGGAGTGCCTCTTTATGAAATGTTGAATTCAGATAGTCAGCTAATGTCTTCTGACACATTTGATAATCAAATTGATCAAGGTTTTATGCTTGATTCAAGTGGGAGTGGGAGTTCTCAATCCCGAAATCTTGTTGATTAATCTGAGTTTCAGCTATGTAAGAGTACCAGAAAAAGTATACCTAAAAATTCTTATGGGATTGAAGATTACGTTTTCTTGGTATTTTTGTGACTGAGGCTTTAAAGAGTCCTGAAAAAGATGAGTGGATGAAAGCAATGAAAGAAGTATTAAAGTCCATGAGAACTAGCAAAATTTGGGATCTGCTTGACCTTCCTCCCAGCATAGAGCTATTGGGAACAATTGGGTTTCTCAAAGTTAAACGCAAAGCGGACGGGTCAATAGAAGGATCTGATCGTAGATAGATTACTTGAACTTGCGGGTAGGGGTTGAATAAGGCAGTGGATTCTGAAACCAAAGCGAGTTCAATCCCCATCATTCACCCATCAATAAATGAATCGTTTGTTTCAGTGACAAGACAAACCTAGATAATATTTATTCTGCAACTCATCTCGAAACTTTCACACGCATCTAAGCAATTGTATCCGACTGAAAGACAAAAAAGGAACATAGATTAGCATCGCCTACTTGCTGAAAGCAAAAATGAAATAGCCGATCATGAATTTTATAACATTTTTAAAATCTCACTAATCAACCAATCACTTTTTAGTTCATAACGAATGAGCAATCCCCTCCCTTTTTCTAATCCAATTAAGCTTCTGAAAATTAGTCAACATTAAGACCAAATAGATGTAATCTAGATAATATTTATTTAAATACCAAATAAAGTCGAAATTGGGCAAGGATAGAGTCATAGAGACGGCGTTACCGAGAAAAGACTCATAAAACGATTTTCACAATAAAAATAAAAAGTCTCTTCTACTTCTCCTCCTATTCCTCCTCATTCATTCTTCATCTATTGGCTTTCCAAAATAGCCCCAAAATTACGAAACCCTAGCCTTTTTCTCTCTTCATCTTTATAGCCATATATACGTATATACACATCCATAAATAGATAGGGATATTATTGTAAATTGAAAGAACCGAGGGAGATCTGTTGATTTCCCTGGATCTGCTTTTGGGAAATTTTGGTAAGTTTTTTGAAATTTCCGTTTCGTAATTGTTGATTTTGGTAATATTTATGATCGAATTGCTAATTGATTGGAAATTTGATCTCTGTTTCGGTTTTTTGTTATGTAAATTAGCGTTGACCGATTTTTTTAGGTTTTTTCGTTTGTTGTAGTTATTGACTTGTTGTATTTGACTTTTGTTTGGTTATGTTAAGAGTCTGAGTTGAATTTTAATCTCTATTTCAGTTTTTGTCAGGTAAATTAGGGGTGTTGTCTTTTGCTGTAATATTATTGGGTTTATTGGCTCCTTGTGTTAGATTTTTTTTTTTTTTTTGGCGATATTGTTGATGAAATCTTAGTAAAATCAAGTAAACGAATGGCTTACGCGGGTGTATTTGGAACAGATGATGTGTGGGTTAGGCACAAAAAAAGCCTACTATTTAAGTGGAGAAGGGTAGAGGGGTGTGCCGTTGGCCCTTGGGCGATTTCTCGTTAGAAAATAAAAATATATGAAGAGAGGAAGGTAGTTAACATCAACTACTACTATTTTGGCTCATCCTCTATATCCTTTTGGCACCTGTTGAGCCCGTTTCACCAAAGCTAGACCCCCCCCACACCCACCCACACACACACCCACAAAAGAAAAATAGAAGACGAAAAAAAAAAACTGGTTGGTGAAGTTGACTAGTGCATTTCCATCTTTTTGTTTATGGATGATTCTTTTTGTGGATTTTAATATATGTATATGAACGTGTATCTTTCAACTTATTCGAGAGGAGCTAGTTTCTAGATTAGGAGTTCGAAGTGAACTTGAGAAAAGGGTTTTGGGGGCTTGCACGTGGATGTCGTAGGCTTTCAGCTAGTGTATGGATATTTAGCATTGTGGTTTTGTATCTACTCGGAGAAGATTTTTCATTTTTTTTTCCTTTTGAAGAAGACATTAATTGCGGTGGGTACGTGGATGGTCTGTTATGGGTATTAATATCAGTATTAGTTTGCTGAGGGTTAATCTGCCTTTTCATTATCTAGATTAGGAAGAAAAACCAATTCCTAACAATTTTGAAACCCTTTCTGCAATGTTCATTCGCCTAGATTCACTTCCGAGTTCTATTCTCGCTTGTGCAATGTATCCTTCTTTATGCGTAAATGATTGCATTTCTATTTTTCCTCTTTTATTTCATATTTTCCCTTTTTGATATCTGATTGTGCTATGGTACTGCAGACTGAATAGCTTGATGAATAATGGCCATTCAGATGGATAACAGTTTAGGTCATTCGCCACGGGAACGTGTTCAGCGGCTCTTCAACAAGGTCGGTATTTGCTGTATCGCCTCATTGCTTTGCCATTTGAATTATGGATATTTAGAGTGATTCTTCATCATAAATAACCATATAGTGATTTATATTACAGACCCACATACATAGTTTAGTTAAAAATACTTCTATTGACCTGCACAACGTATTGCTGTATGTACAGGTCCAATAAGTTCATTGAGTTGTATTCGTTTAATGCTTAAAGATTGTAATACGTATCTGCTTGTCTGGAACGTGTGACTGACGTTTTTTACTGATTTTGTTAAGAATGTGGAGTTGGAGAACAAGCGTAGGAAAGCAGTACAAGCTAAAGTTCCTTCTGACCCAAACGCATGGCAACAAATGCGTGAAAACTATGAAGCTATCATCCTCGAGGATCACGCTTTTTCTGAACAACATGAAATAGAGTATGCCTTGTGGCAGCTGCATTATAGAAGAATTGAGGAACTGCGTGCACGCTTTAATGCTGCAATAGCTTCAAATGGATCAACTACTTCTCAGACTGGGAAAGGTCCGCCTCGCAACGGGACAGATAGCATCACAAAGATCCGCACGCAGTTCAAGACTTTTCTCTCAGAAGCAACTGGCTTTTATCATGATTTGATGGTGAAGATCAGGGCAAAGTATGGCCTGCCACTAGGAGGTTTCTCTGATGATCCAGGGAATCAGATTCCTTCTTCAAATGATGTTAATAAATCTATTGAGGTGAAGAAAGGCTTGATATCCTGCCATCGTTGTTTGATTTATCTGGGTGATCTTGCTCGGTACAGAGGCTTATATGGTGAGGGTGACTCTAAAGCTCGTGACCTTGCGGCAGCATCAAGTTATTACCTGCAAGCTTCTTCACTGTGGCCCTCAAGCGGCAATCCTCATCATCAGGTATCTTTATTTTTACTTCTGAGATCATTTAGATATCTGTACTTACCCTTTTTTTTTTTTTTTTTTGGGGGGGGGGGGGGAGAGAAAACGATCATTGATTAATCTTTCTATGCAACATTTAAAATCTTGTTGTTTATATTTGTAAAAATTGCTGATTGTGTTGTTTTCCCAGCTTGCAATACTGGCTTCCTATTCCAGTGATGAGTTGGTGGCGATCTATCGCTATTTTCGTAGTCTTGCTGTTGAGAATCCTTTTACGACTGCAAGGGACAACCTGATCATTGCATTTGAGAAGGTAAGCAATTCATTGAGCGCCCCCCCCCCCCCCCCCACACACACACACACACACACACCCACCAAAAAAAAAAAAAAAAACCAGATCTCCTTCTTCTCTCTCTTCTCGACGTTTGTTATCTTGGAAAAAATTATATGGAGACATCGCAATAGCTTTGGTTAGAGCAAAAGCACAAATTGGCAAAACCAAATAATTTTATTTCCAAAGTATGGATTTTTCGCCTGCGGAATGAATCAAGGAACTAAGGATGTTTCGAACCTCAGATGGTCAAATCCACACTTGTGAAAGTTTCATCTTTGATAGAGGTGATGATAATGTAAAAGAAAATTGATCCAACCCGAATTTGTCAAAGTCCATAGTAATAAACTTTTCATCTTCCAGTTTTTCTATTTTCGTCTTAGTTGTGTACTATGATCAGCTGTTCCCACAATTAGAAGATAACTCTCCCCATCTTTGATTTTGGTGCTATGTTCCTCAAAATATTGATCTGGTTAAGTATTATTTGCTTCCTAACTCAAGTCTCAACAATGATGTAATTTTCAAAAAACATGAAACAGAAAAGAAAGGACAAACGAGGAATAGGAATAGGAAAAGTTTCCTGCGAAAAGCGACCGGACAAGTATGCCAGCATTTGTTCCTGTTAATAGAGGCAATTTCATGTAATGTGTACCGGACCATATTGTGTAGGTTCTCCATGTATTTGCATGTCACTTATATATAGGGTGTTTTCCCCCTGCAATAAATCGTTTACTTTTAGGAAAAAAATGCATGCCAATGCGTGTGTCTTTTGTGTGTGTGCATGCCTATAAATGGAGCCCTATTATTGTTGGTGTTATCATTATCATTAATTGTTGTTTGCTTAATCTATGGAGGTTTTATTTATTTTTATGAAGATAACTTATATTTCCCAATTTTCTCATGGCCTTCGTTCTGTTGTTGCTTGTGTTTTTTCCCTTCTCCTTTGTCCTTTTTCGTGACGTGTACTAAGTTAGCTTCATCATGCTTCTTGTGTCATGGAAGAGTTTACCAATCAAACTTTGAAGAGTTTACTTGTTAGATAATCTTTAGAGAGTGATAAAACATACTTTCACGGTTTGGTAAAATAAAAAAGAAATATGAATTATTATCTAGAAAAAAGAACGATATAAAACATAGGTGTAGCATATGTTAAACAATATCATGATGAACTGCTTTTCTTAAAGCAAAATAGACACCTAAATACCAGTTGTAGGAAGTTCTCTAGATCTTGTAGTGGAGCTTTGATTTCCATCTTTTCAGTTGCTGTGAGTGTGGAATTTCGATTTCCATCTCTTTTTGGTTGGTCAAGGAGTGATCAAGACGTGATTATCTTGTATTCTGCCCACTCTTTCATGTTAAAGTTTTCTGGGCATTTTTTTTCTTTCCGTTTGGACTGTTTCAGTTGTTGCAATGGGCTATGTGGATGATCTTAGTGTTAACTGATTTCTCTTTATGGCAGAATCGTCAGTGTTACTCCCAGCTACCAGGGGATGCTAAGGCTTCATCTATCAAGGCAGCTCCTTCACGAACAACGGGTAAAGGACGAGGTAAAAGTGAAATAAGGCAGTCTCAAAAAGATGAAAAGGTTGAAGCAAGTGTAGCGAAGGAAAAAGGTTCAAGTATATCTGAAATCTTCAAAACCTTCAGCACAGGGTTTGTTCGGTTGAATGGTATTCTCTTCACACGCACTAGGTATGTTCCTGTCTAATGAATATATGTTATTTGGCCACAATATAACCAAGTGTGACGCTAACTTCTTATCATCTTTACTCAGCTTGGAGACCTTTGAAGAAGTGCTGTCAATTGTTAAGAATGATCTGCTTGAGCTTCTCTCATCTGGGTCTGATGAGAAGTATAGTTTTGGTTCAGATGCTACGGACTGCAGACTGGCAATTGTCAGGCTCGTGGCTATCTTAATATTCACCATCCATAATGTGATTAAGGAAAGTGATAATCAGTCATATGCTGAGATTCTACAGAGATCAGTTCTTCTACAGAAGGCATTTACTGCTGCCTTTGAGTTCATGGGTCATGTGGTTGAGAGATGTATCCAACTAAATGATCCCTCGTCAAGCTTCTTATTGCCTGGTATCTTGGTTTTTGTAGAATGGTTGGCGTGCCATCAAGATATTGCACTTGGTAATGAATCAGAGGAAAAACAAGCAAGGGCTAGATCTTTTTTCTGGAAGACCTGCATCACTTTCTTTAATAAGCTATTGTCGACTGGGTCTAAGTTTGTCGATGAAGATGAAACATGTTTTTTCAATATGAGCAGGTATGATGAAGGTGAGAGTGGTAATCGTCTTGCATTGCTGGAAGACTTTGAACTTAGAGGGTTTGTTCCTCTTCTTCCGGCACAGCTCATCCTTGACTTCTCAAGAAAACATTCTTTTGGTGGTGATAGTGGAAGTAAAGAGAAGAAGGCACGTCTTCAGAGGATGATAGCTGCTGGAAAGGCTCTTGCTAATGTGGTCAGGGTTGGAGAAGAGGGAATATATTTCGACACCAGGGGAAAGAAATTTATCATCGGTGTTGATCCCCAAACTTCTGATGATTATCAACTTAATGGCTCCATGGAAGTTGCCAAATTAAGTGGTATTGGACTGGAAAGTCCAGATGTTGGACAGTTGACTGTGGGAGATCCGCTGCCAAAGCAGCAATTGTATGTTGAATGTGAGGAAGAAGACGAAGTTATTGTTTTTAAGCCACCAGTGATGGAAAAAGTGAATGGCATCTCTTCAAATACAATGACTTCAGCGGTTCCTGTATCTGGTATTAGTGCTGCCAATGCTCCTTCTGGTGCTAGCATGGCGTTTGTTGATAAGTGTTGTGAGATGGGGCCATTTCCGTCTGCACTTGATGGGTTGAGGTTGCAGAATGCTTGGAGTGCTACAAGGCTGCCAACAAGCATTTCCCATACCAATACCCAATATGTGCAGCCAATCCAACCAAGTACTTCAATGTGGTCTGTAGAGCAAGGTGCTGTCATGAATGGATTGGGGGGCTTGAACTTGATGGGAAATGGTTTTACAACAGAAGCTGAGTTGCTAAATCATCCAGAAATGATGCCACCTGCAGCATATTCAGTTCCTTTACCCCAGTCTGTGAAGTTCAGCACTGCAAATAATATTCACTTCCAGGTTCCAGAGGCTGCTATATCATCTACCTTCAGTTCATTTACACCTTCAATAGCTGGTTCCGATAGCATGAAATCTTCACCAGTTATCTCAACAGGAATGAAGAAAAATCCAGTGAGCCGACCAGTTAGACATCTGGGTCCACCTCCAGGGTTTGGTTCTGTTGCTTCCAAAGTAGATGACTCTTCATCTGCCTTGACCTTAAAGAATGAAAATAACCCCATTCCTCGTATGGATGATTATAGCTGGTTGAATGGATATCAGTTACCTTCAACACATCAGAGCATTGGTTACAATAACACGGACAATCATTCAACACAAACATATCACTCTGTGAGCAACAGTAGCATAGCCGGGATTAGCTTTCCTTTCCCTGGGAAACAGGTGCCCTCTCTGCACATGCAGACAGATATCCAGAAAGCAAACCAACAATCTGTTGCACTGCCTCAGCAGTATCAAGGACAGTCCCTGTGGCAAGATCGTTTCTTTGTGTGACATGGATAGGGAGACTAGATGGTTAGAAATGCATCTTGCTTGTTCTTCTTAATCATAAAGTTACTTGAAACGAGTTAGTGTGTTCTACAATATGCCACAATATACATTCTCTCAGAGTCTCAGTTGTGTTTCAAATGCTGTACAGGTTAACAAATTACTGGGGAGAATGATCACTAGCCCGTTGCTACAAAGTTCAACCATCATATTGCAGTATGGTCAAGGTTATTATGTTTTTGTTGCAGCATGGATGGTCTTGGATTGTTGCAGGCACTAGCTGTTCAGCAGGTATTGCCTGCTGCCTTCTCTCCTTGTTTCTCTCCCCCTTCTGACAACTGTTTGCCGTGGTGAGTATTATTCTTAGTCCAGAACAATCATAGATGAGACAGTCCTCCAGCTAACTTTCCATACGAACGAAGAAGTTCCAGCTATCAATTAGCTGCATATCCTGAGCGATTAGGAAGTATGGGCCACGGTCACGCATAATCTAATGGCTTCATTTTTTTCCTCTTTCTCTCTCTGTCTCCCCTTTTCATTTTTCTTTCTTTATTAAGCGGGAAATACTCAGACAAGCAGGAGATTGGTTCTTTCTGGACAGATCTCTGTTGGAAACCCCTCCCTGCCCTCTCCTTTCTTCTATGACTTATCCACACCATGTCTCGGTGGTCTCACACCGGCCCGGTTACTGGTAGCAGTTTTCTGTTATTCCTTTGGGAGTCTGGGTAATGAAGAGTTGGATCCGGATGCCTGCATTTCTTTACTTGTGAACTTTGAGGAATTGGGAACAAAGTAGTAGGGCTTCCATTAATATGCGTCACCCGTCTTATTTTTAACTGCCCAATTCCAACGTAAAGCTGCTCAAACTTTTTCCTTCCTTTTGAATGCCTCAAGGCGATCAATGTTAATTTGCTGGATGATTATTATTTTAATTCACCTGTGCTTACCAATGTTGTAAATTTTTCTGCTATCATCTTATGTACAGTTGTGGGTTTTGGTGCAGCTTGTGCCGAGCTATTCAAACTGGTTGAGTAGAGACCGAGGTCAGTAGGTGCAGGAATTTGGGTGCTTTGAAATTATGAACCTTGTCTTGGTTTGATTGATAATTGTGCGGCCGAGGGATCAGAATTTGGTGGATAGCTGGTTGGAGCAGAAGCCACAGTAAATCTACCTGGTTTATTAATGATCTCGACAAATAAGTTCTGCTACATGTCATTATGAGCAACTTTCTACAGTACATGTTTAAGGTAGATATCTTGGCAGTTCCGTGTCTGCCTTGTGAAGTTCTAAAAGTATTCTGCATAAGATCATGAAGAAGGATTTGTTATCGTTGGAGTACTTTGTGGTGGTTAGTTGAAAATAAGTATAGCCTTTGGCTATCTCAACCCTTTTCGTTTGATGGTATTGTCCTAGTAGTGACAATTATCCTGTTATGTTTGTTTTGTTGGACCAGTGATGCGTTTTGTTACTGTTACAGTTTCTGTGGTTGGATTATTAATAATGCTGCTACATGTCATTATGATAAATCTTACTATTACAAATATCATCACCCTTTATATTTATTTATACCTAGAATGTTAAAAGTAAAAGAGGAAATTGAGGGTCTACATTTCCCAGTTTTCAACAATTCATTGTTGTTTGGTTCAGAACAGGGATATACCGGGATTGTAATCACAGCGTTATAATCCCACATCCTATAGGGGATGGATAAATTTTATACTGGTTTTAGCTAATATCAACAAGAAAATAATGGATAAATGTAATCCTAAATTTCATATTGGGATTAGTATCCCAGTCCTTGTAACCAAACGACGCTGTATAGCAGGGAGTAGACACAGCATTCATGTAACTGACTTCCTCAAACGATCCCTGATGTACAGAAGGAAATAGACACAGAATTGATATAATTGACTTCAGCTAGTTTGAGATAGAATCCTAGTTGATAAATGTTAATACCAGACAAAATCAGAACTGTAAAATTTCTGTAAACTGTAACAAAGGTATGGTTCAAAGGAACTTCATGAACTTTGATATTTGCACCTTTTACTTTGAATGTGATCAGTATTCATTTCTGAATATGGATGATTAAGTGAAGTATCATACTTGTATCGAAACAATTCTAACTTGCTCTTTAGGCCAAACTTAAAGGGAACATATGGTATAATTTTTTTCTTTTTTGGTAAGATGAACTTCATTTGGGACAAAATTTGTAAGAGACACTTTGAACATTGCAAGTACGTAGAGGTACCTAAATTACAAAGGAAATATAACCACAGCTTGCTGCTAATTGGCAAATAATCATTCTCTACAGTATTCTTGTTCACACTTCATCGAAGAATAAGGACAAACACACACCATCAAGGGTTGTGGTGAGATGGATAACCTTAACCAGAGGTCTCGGGTTCAGGAATACGTGACACAAATTTGCTGGGGTCCTAATGACGATGCCGGACACTAGGTAGGAAATCAAAAAAATAAAAAAGAGAAACAACGAAAACAAAATCTGTTCATGAACTACATTGAAACAAAAGAACCCAGAAAGTTAAAGGGGCTTAGGTTAATTGGCAATTGGAACAAAATCTGTTCATGAACCAATCACTCCGTTTACAACTTTTTCTATACAATTGCTATCAAAATAGTATATATCTATAAATTTAACAAAAAACTTCAAAATGTTAAGACAAAAGTTCCATGAAGCATAAGTTCTTCTAAGCTTCAACGGCAAAATTTGTTGGGAGTCCTTCACAAGCATTTCTCCTTGCAGCTTGAGTTCCTCCCATCAAATTCACAAAAAAAGAACTGCAGACTTACAAAAATGATTGTCCTTATTAATTGTCCTCTACAAAAACTTTGAATATGTAATCGCGAAAACGCCTTGAGTATGCCATTGGATCAACTGCTGAGATAGAATTTGGATCACATTGGATGGACTTGTAAGCATGTTCAAGCTTTTTGGTAATGTCATAGTCTTGAAGTATGTCTATTATTCCGAAAAACAATGTCACATCGTACAACTCCCCTGTTGGTTCTCCGACTAGCTGAAAGTCCAAGTCATTTTTCCTGAATGTCCTTTCAACTCTTGCAGGCATGTTTACTCCCAAACTTGTGCTAGTCAACCTGCATTACTCAAGCATTAAATAGTGCTAGTCAACCTGCATTACTCAAGCATTAAATAAGTTGCACTTTTTTGATAGTGAAAAGTAGAGGCGGAGCAAGAATTTGAGTTTATGAATTTAGAGTTGTAGAAGAGCCAGCTTAATGGGTTATGAATAAATTATCTATACATATTAAGTGGATTTTTAAACACAAATACAGAGTTTGGACCAAAACTACTGGGCTCTGCCGTACTCGTAGACAAGCTTGTAGTCTTGACGAAAGATACTTAGAAGAGATGAAGCCATTAAAGTAGAAAAAATCAATTTAAATCTTAATGCAATGTTACAGTTATTTGATAGAATCTAACTTATTTACATTGACACTAATAATTTATACACTAATTTTAACATGTTATAGCAGGTTACCTGCTTTACTTTAGGTTACTAATCTCACTTATTATGTACAATTACTTGTAGTTATCTTCTAAGTAACCTGAAAGTGTAAAAGCTCTTCTCTACTGTAGTGGTGTCTGATTAAGATTAAGAAAATTAAACCTTAAAATGAATTAAGTTATCTTCAGTATGGTTTAGCACAACAAGGTGAAGTAGGATATATGCAGAAGTACTAATTTGAACACCATAAAAAGGCATAAAAATCTGTGTGAATGAACACTTAGAATAGTTAAATTAAGCTAATTTTAAATCCTAATCCGGTTACCACGTGAAGAGTAAATGTCTAGTTTACTTTTCGGGAAGATTGCATACTTAGCAGATGAAAAACTTACCCTGCTGCATTAAGAAGTAATAAATCCACATCTGATCGAGAAAACCGATGAACTGGTTCAACTTCTGTGGTTCCATTTTCTGCAAACATTAGGAAAAATGATGCTTTCTTGTTTTCTTACAATAACGTTTGAGCCTTGATTATGAGGAAAGTTAATTAGCATATAACATTAAAAGACACGAGTTGTCCAAAAGAGTGAAGAGAAGGTTTACTAAAAGCTAGAAAATAATTTCTGCTATGATTGACAAATGTAGCCTACCCCCAACTTGTTTGGGACTGGCTTAGTTGTTGTTGTTGTCGTTTCATTGACAAATGTAAATGCAAGTGTTATAAGATTAGCACGAACCAATAGGCGTCTTACAGCCAGAAGGAGTTTGATATCCAGTAGCATTTCCTTCCCTAAAATGAACACCAACTAAAAGACTGTAGTCCATCACTCTTTCCTGTTCCAAGAGCTCACAATCCCTATCAACTTGCCTGCAAAATCAAAGAAATATCCGAGCTAAAGGCAGATTAAGGATTTAAACTTAATAAATTCAATAATTTGAGTTATTTGAGATTATGGTATAAGCCAAAAGTGGCGGAATCAATTGAACACAACCAAAACTATAAGTGGAATAATAGAGAATTAACGCGAGAAAACAAATGTTACCTCCGGAATTCTTCAAACCATGACTTTTGTAACCTGAATATGAAGTTGAGATCAAGATCCTTAAGAGTAGTTGTTGTATCAATTTCTGATTCTGGCTTATCTGTTATCCTGCCAAAAGTTGATCCTTTCAAGTCGAACCGTCTATGAATAGCGTAATTGGTGCAGAAGAGATTCCCAATGATCACGAACCGGACCTAAACCATTGAACATATTTCAAGTTTTATAGTGAATAACTTGTGTTTAATTTCAATGCATTATATGTAAATATACCTTCTTTTGAGCTGGTCCATTTAGCTTGAGGCAATGCAGGCCATAGTACCTAGTCACGAGGGTGTTCTCGAAAGCACGAAAATGGTTATAATAGGCATTGAGCATCCTTAGAAGTACCTAATGACCATTCATTGGTAAGAATCAGAAGGAAGAAATAATGACTTCATTTCAGGATTCAAAATATGCCGCATACATGATGATTTCTTGGACTATGTGTGTGAGAGAAAAAAAAGGACACATATATAAAGAGCGATCCGATTAACTCTTCTTGATTCGCTTGTAAATGTAATGGCTCAAGATTGTGTGCTCTGAGCCAACCTTTGGGCCTCACGGTTTTGTCTCCTTGGGCTTTAATCCAAAAGGCGCATTGACAGTTGAATCTAGAACTTACCTTTTTATGGCCCCTAAATTTTCCCCGATATTTCGAGGTACGATTTTCCTAAAGCAAAGTTTCACGAAACCCCCTTTTGAGTTCAACCGCTAGCAGTCCATTGGTTGCTACGTCGCTTCTGATGCCAAGTACCACAACTTTGAACCATATTTCATTGCAATGAAACACATACATTATGGAAAAGGTTTATAGATCTCACCTTTACTTCTGCCTTTTTCATTGTCTTGATCATGTATCTATCATCATTTGTCAAGTAAAAGAAGCTTCCACTTTTTCCAGGAGAACTTAGCTCTCTAAGGGGGCCACAAATAGACAACATATACTCGGTTGCATCCACCTTGAACAACGTCCTCAAAGCCCTGGACAATATCATGTCCAATATAACATCTAATTATTTCCATTTCACACAAAAGTATGCTGAAGAAGTTGACAACATTGCATAGTGAGGCAATACCTGAAAACTTTCGGGCAATAATCTTTCCATCTGAACTCACAAGACTGATGGCGCGGCGTACTCTTAGATCCTTCAGGTGGAAATCTTGTCCAGTACTTCTCTTTCGGATCAAAAGCCGATGGCTCGAGATCAAGTGTTGGAGGAGGGCCAAGCTTTTGTACTGTATGCCTATATGGTTATTCACATTACAAGGTACCATAAACAAAGAAAAAAAAATACTCTTCTCAGCCTAGAAAATATGCAAGATGACTGAAAGCTTTCATGTTTTCATTAAGTTATATACACCGACCGACTGTATAAAGAATTTTTACATCATCAGCGTAATTTAGTCTGTTATAGCAGGTCATTCACCATTTTTTCCCAGGCTACATGCCAATAAATGTTTATTATATGAAGTTACCTACTAGTGCAGTTTAAGTGATTTGTTGTGCAAAATACAGTCAAACCTCTCTATAACGGCGTCGTTTGTCCAGATATTTTTTGGCTACTATAGCGAGATGCTAGTATAGAGAACATACATAACATAATATGAAAGTCGGTTCCGAAGAAAACCAGCCGCTATAGTGAAATGTTGATATAGAGAGGCCTGACTGTATGTTTTTAATCTGGTCAATACACATACAGAACTCAAACTCTTTCAGGATTAAGCAAAAAGTACCAAAAGGTATAAAGAAACTCTGACTGTATGTTTTTAATCTGGTCAATACACATACAGAACTCAAACTCTTTCAGGATTAAGCAAAAAGTACCAAGAGGTATAAAGAAACACTGATTCTAAAAAAGGCAGCCCGGTGCACTAAGCATCCCGCGTTCAGGCATGGTCCGGGGAAGGACCGCACCCCAAGGGGGTGTGGTCCTTGCAATCTACCTTGACGCAACCATCAGTGGCTTGGCTGATTTCACAGCTAGAACCCTGAACTATAGGTCACGCGGAGACAACTTTACTGTTGCTCCAAGGCTACCCTTCGGAGAAACTTGAACTGTACATGAAGAAAGTTAAGCTACCTGATTCCCAACTGCAAATTGAGCATAAGCTCATAATTCTTATGCCCTTTAGAAATTGTGATTCCTTGCCTTTTGACAATCTTAGGAATCCTAATAGGGCTTCCACTTTTATATCCATCAGCTTCCTGCAAACTAACCATCGCTTCGATATCCGAACAAGAAATACTTGTAGTAGTAGTTGTTGTTCCAACTCCATCTGATAACTGCATTCTACTAAATTCACTATCTACTGAACCGTCTATCGACATCCTCCTTGTCCTATTAACGACGTTGTTATTATCCACATTCTTCGATATCCTCACCGCGAGTTTCTTCTGTGAAGGCAATGCTGAAACTTTATCATTTGGTGAAATTGTACATCCAATCAAATCAACATTGAAAACTTGTTGAGGATCCCATTCAAAATTCCCCCTTTCTAATAATGACTCAGATGGATAAAAAGTCCCATTCAATTCATCTGGATCTCTACTCCAATTCCCAACATAATAACTCCCATCAGCCCAATGAAATGTACCTTTTCCTTTAGGCAATCCATCTTCCCAATTCCCTTCATACATTTTCCCATTAGTCCAATACAATTTCCCATTCCCACAAATGTTACCATTTTGCCACTCACCTACATAATAATTCCCATTCTTCCAAGTATACTTCCCACTTTTTTCTTGAAATCCTCTACACCATTCCCCATCATAACAATCACCATTTGCATATTCTTTAACACCATGTCCATGTTTCAAATCCATTAACCAAGAACCTCTAAATGTATCACCATTTGGTGCTGTATATGTACCTTCACCATCCATATAACCATTCTTGAAATTTCCTTCATACATAGCACCAGAAGGCCAACTAAATATACCTTTTCCCATCATTTTTCCTTTATGCCAATCACCTACATACATACATCCATCTGTCCACCAATATTTGCCTTGTCCATGAGGTACATTATCAACCCAATATCCAGTATAATAATCTCCATTAGGAAGAAATTTTTCTAAATGGTATAATTCACCATTCATTGGACCTTCATCATAATTTTCTTGTTGATGATCTTCTAATAATTCTTTTTCTTTGTTGTTATTATTAAGCTCTGCTTCATCAACTTGTGTTGTTGGTCCATATGTGCCAAATATTGTGTGGGCTCTTTTCCTGGCTACCAATTGTGTTTTTCTTACAGTTGCTTCCAATGCCTTCATGATAATAACAATAATAATCACACTCGTTTCTTTTTTTGGATCAATATGAATCTTTTTTCAACATGGATTTCATCATTGAAGAATATTTTAAAATGGGATACTAGTGAAAAAGACAACAAGATTGTCTTTTTTTGGTTGGAAATTATGGATCAAACTAACTATGGTAAAAAAATGCAGAGAGATAGAAATTGAATCACTATGTTTTACTTTTCTTGATCCATTAACTGTCTGATTCTCTTTCTCTCTCCTTCCTACGTGTGATGTAAGGAAGGAGACAACTAACAGAAACCAACAACCTAAGTATTATTACTTGTCCATATTTGTCCTAACATTTTTTCTATTATATAAATATATTATTTTTTCGATTTTTCGTTATTTTTCCTTTTTTTATTTTGGTTTTGAATATAATTGTCACAGCTCAAAGGGGTGCTAGCACCTGAGCTCGAAAGGGGATTCGTTGCGACAGTTGCCTTAGGTAAATCTCTCATCGAAATGACAGGAGAAAGTTAAAAGCGAGTTCAGAATTCAACTGTTGAGGTGTGGGTTAAAGAAAAGGAGTCAAATCTTTGAGGCCCATAAGCCTTGAGGTAATCTAAAAGGATGTCGGGTCAAAACGGATAATACCTTGCCAGTTGGACCTGAACTGTTTACACATGGTAATAGAGCCTGACGCTCTTTCGGTGGGGCAAATCTCAACACTGATCTTTTGAGTAGGGGTGATAGAGCTAGGGTGGATCGACAAGGACGGGTCATAGAGAAGGACCGATAAGTTTCTAGGCTCGCATGCCCCCGAAGAAGAGGTGCACATGACACTTTACGCGAATCCACATCAGAATAAGATAGAAAAGCAAAGAGTTTTCTAAAGCATATCACAAGCAGAGGCGAATCCAAAATTAGTTTGATCCCACAACTTAAGGGATTAAACCCAACACTTAACTAGTGCTCCACTTGGTCTAGTTTGACCATGTGTTCTTTCAGTTAATATTAGATATATTTTAAGGTTATATACATAATATATCAAATTTAGTTCGGTGATCATGAGTTTACGTGATCCATTTTTTATACATGATTTGCCGCTGAACACAAGTGCACATGGCAGACACGTTATTAGGCTCGAGATTTGTTAAGCCAAAGCACGTTATTAAGCATAGTACAAGCTCAAACAAGAATTGTGACAATACTGAAAAAGAGTTTATCGTATTTTTCGCCAAACATATAAATGATCACATTTTGCGATCTGCACAAGACACGAGTAACACGTATTGATAATATGAGAGAAAATCATTTGAGATAGATTTGATTGATTATATTCAATGTCTTGTCGAATTCGTCTACAAGTGTGTAACCACGATTAATGATTATATTATAAATGAAGAAAGTAGACCTAAAATTAATTACATATAAGAAGTTATCTTAAAAGATGTACTCCCTGCGTCCCAACTTATTCGAGGGTTAATATATTTGGCGAGTCAACTAATTTTTTTTACTCAATTTCAAACATAAGGTCTTCAAAGTAGTTATATAAAATTTACATATATGAAAATTACGTAAAAATACTATACGTCTGCATAATTAATAATTCATAATATATGCAAAGAGTTGAAGAAAATCGTAATCAAATAAAAAGTTGCTCCACTCCCCAAATAAGTTAACTGTCATATAAATTGGAACGGAGGGAGTATGCAATTCATGCAGACCCACGTAACAAAGATTTGTATAGATTAATAAATTGAGATTAAATTTTAGTCAGTGTTAGTAAAAAAAAAAAAAAAAAAGTATAATACATAAACAGACTCTCAAACTTGACTTTAACTAACAAACATACCCTTCAACTTTGGGTGTGCACAAGTAGGCACCTTAACTTGTATAAAACTGAACAAGTGAACACAAATGATGACACGACACATAAATTTTAGATATATCCATATGATCATTTTATAAGTTGAAGTGTTCAACTGATAAATTGGTAACAAATTGAGGTACTCGTTGTGCACTCCCAAATTTAGAACGCATACTCACCGGGCCAAACTTGAGATCCTTTTTATGGATTATGCCATGAAAATACTACTATTAAAATAAAATAAGGTACTGTATAGCAAAAAAAAAAAAAACAGGCTGACTGACCACCTCAGAGTCCCATGTTGCTCCGATTTGTGCGCTGCTTTTAATAGCCTTTTGCCCTTTTTCTCTCTCATTTTACTCATCTTTTTTTTTTTGACAAAAACAAGAAAATGGGGACAAGCCTTTTTGCTATTTATCAAGGGAAAAAAGGTTGAATTTTTACAATGCAGAAGGGATAAAAACCAATCATTTTTGCTAATTTTTCAAGAAGGGGTTTGTATGCAAGTATGATTAAAAGCTTTGTGTATCATTGGATTTAGCTGGTTTAGGCATAACTTTTGTATATATAAATATATATATATAGATATATTATATATACAAATGTCTGATTTGGTTGCTCGAACGGGTAGGCATCAACAGAGATATGAAGAAGGTTATCGACTCATTGCTGGGTACTTTCTCTTTTTCTTTTCATTTCTTTATATTAATTTTTTTTTTTTTTTTTTTTTTTTTGGTTTTGGGAAATTTTCTGTTGAATATGTGTATTTTTGGTTTCTGAGTTTTCTATGCTGTTCAAGATTTTGTGCTTGGTGTAGTTGGGTGTTTGGTTTGTTTTGGAGAATTGAAGGAGGAGATGGAGAATGATATTCACAGGCAATTTATTTTCTTTTTTCATTAGTTTTTTATATCTACATTGGTCTTTAATGAAGACATGACTCTAGATAGGAAGGTGTGGAGGTCGAGGATTAGGCTAGAAGGGTAGTAGGTAGCTGAGTGTTCTCCTTACTAGTAGTGTTAGTAATCGCTTTTAGTTTCTTTTCTTCGATGTGTATTACTATTTGTTGCGCCATTTGCTTCCTATCTTGATATGTTGTTGTCGTATTATTCTTGATATCATGTTTCAAAACCTTTTCTTTTCTTTTCTTTTCTTTTGAGCCGAGGGTCTATGGTAGGGGTAAGGTTTGTGTACGTCCTACCCTCCTCAGACACCACTTGTGAGACTACACTGGGTATGTTGTTTTTGTAAGGGTTCTTAAGGAACATGATGGATTACAGTTCCTTCACTTAGTTCATTTGATTGCATTTGTTTAAAGGTTGGGTTTGTGTAATTTGATTTTAAGTAAAAGGGCAATTTTTCAGCTTTCTGTAGACTAAGTAAGTTTGGTATCTTCATAAAGTTGAAGTCTTTTGTAAATAATACTAGTATCCAAGAACTGTTAAGACATGTGGGAATAGGCTGGCATTGTTCTCTTCAAGTTGGTTATGCAAAAAGAAGTAAAATTTTGATGAGGTAAAAGCAGAAGAATGACTCTTGGAAAGTTGGAGTAGTAATCAGGCGACCCTGTCTATTTTCAGTTTATTTTTTTATATTGTTGTTTTTTCAGTTCCACGTTCTTTTTGACGAGCATACGATGAAATTCTGAGGCAGTCAGTCATCAAATACGCTTAAGACAAAGTAAAATTGGGGTTATTGGTTAGAAATAACCTCTGTATCCACACCCAAGGGTGTGGCCTAGTGATCAATGAAGTGGTACGAGAATCACGAGGTCTCAAGTTCATATCCTAGCCAAGACAAAACACTAGGTGATTTCTTCCCATTTGTCCAAGCCTTGGTGGACATAGTTACCCGGCACTGCTTGGTGGAAGTTAACAGGTACCCTATGGAATTAGTCGAGGTGTGTTGGTGGGAGGTAACAAGTACCCCTGGAAATAGTCGAGGTGTGCGCAAGCTGGTCTGGACGCCGTTTACAATTAAAAAAAAAACCTTGGTATCCTGCTATATCTTGTTATAAATTCTTTGCTGATTCAAATCAGAAGGAAGCTATCCTTATCCTTCCCATCACACTTTATATCTCCAAGTTTCCATTCTTATTCTGTTTAACGTGTCCTTCAAGATGGAGTCATAACTTATAAGCCATGACATAAAACATAAATAAAGCACAAAAAACTTGTGAATCTCTCTTTATCTTTATCACCATATCACAGCTGAGGAATTGAAAGAGAGGAGAGCTATGAGGGGAGAGCTACTTCACAGCGAGCAAAGAATTCATTTTTCCTATCACCATCAAAAACTAATACCATGACTTAACCGAACAGTCATGTGATGGGATTAATTTTCAGCTGAAAAAATGTGAGAAGGAAAAGGACTGATGGATTGATGATGATCAGTTTGAGGATTGCTTCCCTTTCTGAGTCAATGGGCAATGCACCTTGACTTCGGCTAAAGAGATTAGTTCTGGGCTGTTCAGGCTGTAACTTAGCATGGTGACAGTAAGTGGGGCTTTGATGTTCTATATTGCTAAGAATAGTATGTTATGCAATTGAATACTTGATTTAATCCTTGAAATTTTTTGGAGAAGCAATAGCACAAAGTAGAAAAATTCAGGAACACAAGAGAAATCCTTCAGTGGCTAGAAAGTATCGGGATATGAATAGTACTGTACGGATTTTTATGAGAAAAAGCCCCTTAGTCTTTTGGCCTTTAGAAAATGCAGTAAGCTCAAATATGAAATTTTAACTCTTGTAATTAAATACTAAGCATGTCTTTTAAAGTTGACTTTGTGGCTGTCATTTTCTCAATAATTTCAGGTAGTAGATCTGACTTTTGTCTTTAGGGCCTTTTTTTTTACAAGTACGCAGCATCTTTATATGGGTTTCAGTTCTGTGGTAGTCGTCACGTCTTTTGACAACTTTCATTTGTCAAAGATTTTTCACTTCTTTAAGATTTGAAAACAGTGAGCAACTAACTGCTTTTAACTTCCTAGGTTTGCATTTTGAAATCAGAATAATATTGCCTTGAACCTGTATATTTTGAATTCTAACTAACTAGAGTTGTCCGCAGGTGTATTCCATTTAGATTCAGAGATATGGAACAAAATGGTGGTGATACATCTGAAAAGATAGTTGAAGTACTCATGATAAACTCAACGAGCGGGCCTGGTCTTCTGTTTCCGAAGGTGAGAATTGTTCTATTTGATTTCAAGCAATATGCTATGGTAGTTCAAATGCCAAATGTGTTTTATTGGGCCAGCATTAAGTTACCTAATATGACTTTACTTTCTGATGGATCTAGTAGTTAGGTCCTCTTTATCACTTGGTATTTCAACTTCATAATTTAAAAAGGGGCAGCCTGGTGCTCTAAGATCCCGCTATGCGCGGAGTCCGGGGAAAGACCTACTGTACGCAGCCTTACCCTACATTTCTGCAAGAGGCTGTTTCAGCTTCATAATTAAGAGATTCGCTAACTTTGTTCCACCTTACTGTCAAATTGAACATTACCAAGTTTAACCACTAGATAAATAGCAAGTTTGGCATTTACAGTAGGCTCCCGGTCATCACAAGTGACTTGATAGACTTCTTGATTTTTACTCTCTAATTCTTTTTTTCTTTTTGTTCTGGTTTCTGCTTTTTTTGTTATTAGCAGCACTGTGATATTGGGGAATAAGGTTTTAGTTAATTCTTTTTGTTCATGTTTATTTTGCCTTAGAGCTGACAAGATGCCTATGGGTGCTTTTAATTGACACTTCTGTCTGTTTATATAGGGAGGGTGGGAAAATGATGAAACAGTTAAAGAGGCAGCTGTTCGTGAAGCCATAGAGGAGGCTGGAGTCCGTGGGGATTTAGTGGTGAGATTATTTTATCCTGTCTTCGTTTATTCTGGTAGTATTTGGATACAGAAATAAGTTAATTGCCTTATGTATGTTAAATAGGCCACATAGGTAAAAACAACATTTTCTCTGCCTTCGAGCTTTGGATGTGCTAAAATGCTTTTGTTACTTTATTCATGTTTAGTTCCTCTGCACAGAATGTTTGATGGAGAGAATATTTGACTAGAAATTTTATGATACTTTCTCTTTCCCACTCCTTTTGAGCAATGTGATGTGGCTGAACTTCAAAATTTTTAGCCTTAATATGTATCCCCCTCCCAAACTTGTAACAAAATCCCTTTGACACCCCTCCTTCACAGGAAAACTTTTACACGTCAAACTTTTCCCAACTGTGTCTTGTGCACACCACTTTGGCTATGTGGAGCGTGCGTGCTTAACCATAAAAATAAGCGCATTAACCCTGTAAAAGTTTTGTCCAAATTCTTATTGAAGTGCCACATGTCAATTTCCAGTAATATCATATTAAAAAAGAAATATTTTGTAGTAATAAGTTATACATGTTCTTTTAAATAAGTGTTGCTCCTCTATTCCAATGGATATGCCACTCTTTCCACTTTGGGACATCCGAAATGTTCTACACAAGTCAACTAATAGTCTCATTTTTCACTTTAAGCAGTATTCAGCCCCTTGATTCACGAAATCTTAGTAATCTTTCTTTATGTTGTCCCTCTACAGTGCATTCCCCTTTTCTACCGAATTGTTTAGTCTCTTGCCCTGAATATCCGAGGGACTTCTGAAGAAGTTCATTCTTTTCCAGAGGCCGAAATCTGGGATTTGAAGTTTATGAGTTCCTCTCAAGTTAATATACAATAATAACTAGGTTTGCAGTCAAATATTTATAGATATTCAATAGATTTCTTAATCTGTGCAAAAGCTACTGGGTTACGTGAAGCCACATATTACCTTGTGGATCCGCCCGTTGTTGGGTGGGTGGGGTTATGTAACTGTTACATTATTTCATTGTCTTTTGTTATCCATGTATCCATCGGATTTATACCTCTTCTTTTTCAGCATTTTTTGGGTTATTACCCCTTTAAAAGCAAAACACTTCAAGACGAGTTCAGCCCAGAAGGTCTGTGTAAAGCTGCCATGTTCGCTTTGTTTGTGAAGGAAGAGCTCGACTGTTGGCCAGAACAGAGCCGCCGGAAAAGAAGTTGGCTGACAATTCCCGAGGCGATTGACTGTTGTCGACACCCATGGATGAGAAAGGCCCTTGAGGAAGGATTCTTGAAGTGGCATGAGGGTGGTATGGTAAGCACAATTAACGACAATGATAACTAGTTTTAATTTTCTCTTTGGTCCACCCTGACCAACACTGAAGGTTTTTAGAACTTTAAGGGGTAGAAACAACTGTGAAGCTGGTTCGTTTTAAAGGCGGTTTCTATAAATAATCTGACTAATGACGTATGCAATACTTTAATTGAATTCTTGATGTAGATGCTACATAGTTGGTTCCATCAAGTAATATTTTTTTTTATGATTTATTATCTGATTCCTTGCTTTCCCAGAGACTGAAGGAGAATGAATCAAAAAGAAATGAAACAAGACAATTATCCTCCTCATCATCATCATTTTCCATTGCTGGCTACAATTTTAGTTATACAAGTAGTGGACTAACCAAATTATAGTCAAGATTAAGAGATGATGCTTTTTCTCTGTAAATGTGGTTTCATTATTTATTCTTCTCTTTTGGATGAAGTAATAAGTGTAGCACTTATCTAGACCTTGCGTAAATGCAAGTAGACCAAACCTGATCTGACCTTTCGTCTTGATTCATAATCAAGAAAGACAGGATCTAAAGGCACGCAATTCTTGATCCTTTCAGAATTCTACTTTTCACTTTGCCATCTAGAGATAGTTTCCCCTAAGTTAGGATACGGAGTTGGAAGTGAATGTCAGTACATATACCAGTTCATCTTCGTCAAAGGCCAAGATCTCCATGAATTTTGTTATTTTGCGTCTCTTTGCTTCTAGGCAGTTTAAGTTTAAAACATTGTGGTACTTTCTTCCAACACAGATCTACAGATCAAAAGTTGTAGAATTTAGCAAGAAAGTTGAAACTAATCACTTTTGTTCTTATTTTGTAAAAATAAGAAAATGTTTGTTCTTTATCCCAGGTTACCTCTCTGGAGGAGCATACAGCTTCCATTATCCAAATAATGATTAAAACGAGTAATTAATAATATTAAGTACATTTCTCTAACAAACATAAGTAGACCATGAATCTGAGATTGTTGACAGTCAAAGGATGATGAAAAGGATTTTTATTTTATTGCATTCAGAGAGAAGGGGAGTTTTACACTACACAACAATCCAACAATGCCCAAAATAAGAAATTACTCTAATCTATATATTTTTTACAAATTTAGCAAGTATGCAATGTATAATCAATATATAATAATTTTGTGATCTTAGTGTCAACAAAAATGACCGTAAACCATTACGGTTAGAATAGTAATTTTATTTTAATTGGCTCCCTAAAAGTATTAAGATCTCGAGAACATGATTTGTTTCTAAAGTAACAACAAAAGTTGCAGCGAACTTCAATTTTTCTTTCTTCCTTGGCCAAAAAGAAACATTTGGTCAATTTTAGAAATTAGTCAATCTGTTTAGATTCTAGAAATTAAAATAGTACTAGTATATCTTTTGACTATTGGTCCGTTGTCTACATCTACGAAGCTTCTAACACCACTTGTGACAATCTTATCATGTTTTTTTTTTCACGTGGGAATGCACTAAAGGACTTTAAACATTTTTCAAATGATTTTAGGATTTGTCAACCAACCAAAAAAAAAAAAAAGGAGTTTCGTAATTTACTTCTCGCATGAATGTTTTATGGAGTACTTTTTTCTTTTTCTTCAAGAATTCATGACATAGGAGAGCGGAACGAATATTAAATTTGATAGTTCAACCTTCCGATTTTATTATGGAGTTTGCTATACTTTTAAAATTATTGATTCATATATAATTTTCATTGAAATTTTAATGAGTTTATATGTATATATAGAGGTTCGGATGAATTGATTGCCTAATAATTGCATCTGTAATTGATAAAAGGCGACATTGAAAGTAAATAGTGAGTATTATTTCCGACTTAAGAAAAATGACGTATTCAAAACACAAAAATTCAATACATTTTTTCAGTGTAAATGTGACGATTAATTTATAAATATTTATGGTTAATTTCTATAATTAACAATAATTTAATAGTACAAGAAGTTTTCTTATTTTTGAATTTTTTTTTTGTACTAGAAGTTAGTCAAATGTATTTGGAAAGATATTTAGGGAAATATTAAGGGGAACAAAACTTATTTGACACCACAAGCAGTGATAATTCCATTTAATTTGATGCGGAAGACGTACTTAAAAGTGGGTAAGAAGGTAATTGACTTTAAATTTGAAGGATTTGACTTTTAAATTTTTTAACACTAAACTTATAGTATTTAAAATTATAAAATTTAGATATAGAATCTGCTCAAATTTCAATGATTTTTCCGCATAAATTTGCTTCGTGTGTCAGAAATATTGAGTTAGATAAATCCTATGCTAAAGAATTGCATCCGTTATTGATCCTAATAAATTTTGTTATACTGCTAATAATTTAATTAAGTATCCTGCAAGGCTGCAACAAATGAAAATCACGAAGCAACAAGGTAATTGGCTAGTGATAAATATCGGTTTTCATGCTAATAATATAATTAACGTATCTCGGAGAAAGTTGCTTTTCTAATTATAATAATATTGGACGAAAATAGTATAGTAGTATTAAAATATTTAATTACTTTGTGTTGGAAAATACAAACTGATATGTATCTAGTTGGGAAGCATCTACCTCCCTTGGCAGGTGGCGCTGGAATAGGAAATGGAGTAATATAGAACATTTGTCAATACTGAGTACTGACTAAGTAGCCCATATAGTTTAGATAATTATAAATGTTGAACTACATTTCTCCCTCTTTAACCTATTCAATTTATTACTCCCTGCTGATCCAAAAAAGTATCCATTTAGCCTCTCATTTTTTGATTAAAAAAAGTGTTCATTTATTAAATCAAAAAACAATTAACCTTATTCTTTCAGATTTGCTCCTATTAAGTGTTATGTGATCAAATTTTAATGCCTATTTAATTAGGGGTAGTTTAGCAATTTACATAAAAAAAAATTGAACTGAGTAGTTTCTTAAGAGGTGTGCAAATGGCTAAGTGGACTCTTTTTTTAATTCGGAGGCAGTAGCAAAAATAATGGTCAAGTTTACTTATGTACTATCCGAAATTAAGTAATTTTGTCCTCCGTTAAGGTTCGATCTAATATTACTCTTGTCGTTTTGGTCCTTGACCCATAATGAAGTTCCAAACTTGAGGATAGTTTGATACTATAATCAATTGTTAAAGAGTACATTTGGACTTTTTTTCTCAAAAAGTTTGGACACACTAATCTATCGACTTCACGTTGAAGTTCTGTAAAAGACAAAGACAAATATGAGATAATTTGCTGATTGCAAGAATATTAATAAGTGAAAAAATGTAATGAATGGTAAAATTGCATAATTTTAGGGAATTATTTTTGCTAAGAGGTAACTAAATAGTGCAGTAATTAAAGCTTGTGTCGATTAGCTGATTGTAAGTATCTAATAATTTTTAGTATTTAAATTAATTTTCTAAATAAGCAGATACATATTTGAAGAGAAGCGCTCGAACTGCTAATAATCAATTGATGTGTTTAGTTAAAAAATATTGATAAACTATTTTTTGTTATAATGACTAAAACATTCCTAAATTTTTTACTAAAATTATAAATTATAAAGTATTCTTGTTAAAAAAAATGGAGGAACGACAAATATAGAAAGAATATTTAGGATGAAATATAAAATATTTTGTCAAACAAAAAATGCTTATAATCTTAGATATGCTTAAGAAAAATGTTTATAACCTTAGATATGCTAAAAATTGGGGTGTCAATGGTACGATTCGGGCGGTTATTTTATAAAATTTATACCATATTAATTTTTCGATTATTTGATTTTGTAGAACCAAAATTATACTTTTTGGAACCGTCCCATCATTTCGGTTTCTCTTCGGTATCGATACAGTTAGGTTAATTTTTGATTTCTTTTTAAAGAACATCGTGTTGTAGTCACTAATAAAAGCTAAAGACACGACATCATGCATATACTTTTATAGGACTTTGGCAAAAACTCACTAAGACATTTTTACTATTTAAAGGGTGATGAATCAAGAAAACATGAAGGACGACAAGAATAAAGATTGATCCACTATTTGACGGTAGTGCAAAACAATGTTAAGAAAAGACAAAAAGTATAATTTATATCGCACGAAGGGAGCAAAAATCAATCAGCAAGAGACTCAAGAACGGAATCTACTAAGATTAAGTATCCAATAAGATAAATTTAAAATCATACTAGACGAAAGATATCTAATACTTTTTAGCTTTCTATTCAAGATCGTTGGAATACCTTGTAGTAGCTTACAAGTTAGGTACTACTCGAGATGCTAGAACTAATTTAATTTCAATAGGAGTAGTATAATTGGTTTTAGAGTTGGAACTTTAGGTGTTAATTATGTTGTCAACCAATAGTTGTTTTCAACATCCCCAACACAAGGCGAAAATTTGAATATTTTATTATATTTAAATTTGTATATAGAATATATTTTATACATATAAACTTATTCGGTATTTTTTGGTTTATTTTTATAAAATTAAAAACCGATCGAATTATTCGGTATGGTTATAAATTTATATAAAAATCATCGGTTTTATTTAAAAAAACCTAAAAACTAATTCGGTACGGTACGATTCGATCGGTTAAGTTGATTTTTTGAAAACCATTGACACCACTACTAAAAACTGCTTATAAATCAATTTAACTAGCTTATAAGTTTAGACAGACACCATTTTTCTTAACTCCAGTCCAAAATAAGTGAATTTTTAGGCTAATTAGTTACATTAGTTAAAGAATTATTGATAATATTACTCTTTTGCTTTTTTCAAATTTTTCTTAAATAAAAAGGAATATCAAGCATTGGGAGTTGAAAACCCCATTAAAAAAAGAGTAACTTTAGGAAAAAAATTAATTAATACCTCTAAAATTTGTAAATTCTTTCATATTAAATAAAAAAATACTAATTTTTTTTTACTTATTTTAAAGCGGAGGGAGTATCTCTTTTCTAACAAGGCTTTCACATCTAGACAAGTAGGCTACGACGAGCTTTGGTCAACATAATCAAACTCTGACTATTTCGAGAAACATTTATTGACAATTATTAAGCCAAAACTATTATTACGTGTTTGACTATGACGCTTTAATCATTACTATTTCATTTATGGAATTTTCAACAAACTTCCTCCAATTTACAATTTGTGCACACTGGGCCTATTTGGAAAACCACTCAGGTAAATAGAATTGTGTGTAATTAGATGTAATTATACAATTTAAAATTAAGGGCAAATAATTATGATAGTTGAGATTACATAAGAACTCACTTATTTAAATAGGAATAAATTTAAAAGAAATAATTATTTTTTTCTTGATCATATAAGTAATCACTTATTTTGAATTAAAATAAAAAAAATTAAGTGGAAACTTATCATCAACCGGCGGTTGTACTTCTCTGTTTTTCTGTATATTCCAAAGCTCCAACGACTTTTCTTTAGCATAATCCACATCCACCAACGATCATTTACCTATCATGAATCTATAGGTCTTGTGCAATTAGTGCAACGGGGCAACCTATATCACTATAATGTCTGTCCTAATTAATGAGATTAATTAATGTCTTACGAGGTTTGGCTAAACTTTGAGCTACTGGACCTTGTGTTTTAGCTGTAGACATGGTCTTCACATAGATGAATCAATCATCATATAAAATAAAAATGCAGTGGGATGATTGAAATCTTTTTGCTCTTCAACATTGTTTCAATTTAAAAAATGAAACTTTTTCTGACAAAGAGCAATTTAATCTTCTTAATATACTTATAACATGCCAATTTAAATTAATTAGACCACTAAGTGATTAAAACAACATAAATAGATCAAACACACTGCATTCAGTATTTGGCTACGTCGTATGGATTTTTAGGTCTTACTAAATAGTGTAACATATACTCTTGTTTGTAACAAAAAATTGGCTTAACTTTAAAAAGTGTTAAGAGTTATTAGAGAACAAAAGTTTCCAACTAACAGTAAATCAGAAGACAATTTTCCCTCCGATTAACAGTTGTCTAGCTTGGCTCTAATATTTTTTTATAATAGCGTCATGTAATAAAAGACTAACAACTTTATCCTTTTATCCCTTATATTTTTTATTAATTTCAATATTACCCTACATACTTTAAAAATAACTTTAAGACGTTTTTTTTTATCATAAACGAGTTTTTCGTAAATCATATATTTATTTATAAGATAACTTTCTTAAAAAAAAAAAAAAAGATTAATGATCTTCAGAAGCATCTAAATATATAAGCACTTATACTTAAAAGACACTAAAAAATTTTTTTTAGCTAATCCAATAGCATTATGGCAATCAAGCAACTCTAAGATATTGAGAAAGCGTGACACTAGGACTTTCAGGAAGAAATACATGCAGCTCATCACTACCAAACAACTTACCCCTATCAATATATCGGATAGAGGAATGGGTAAGTAAGGTTCTAGATATTCCATTTATCAATTGAAAAAGGTTCCAAACATACCCCTACGTGGCAGCCTAATTATTCAAAACTTCTCCAAATAGAAATGTTAGCTGGAATAACATATTTGAGATAAAAGATAGTGATATAAATTTATATAAACGGATAAATAAATAATGGACAAATATAAAACAACTCATAAACCTTCGAGATAGGGCTGTGCATGTTAACGGTTATACCAATAACCCGAACCGATTATTAGATTATTGGATTAATGGTTCGAGTTAATCGGTTATTGGTTAACCGTGTATCTGTGTTTGTGGTGTTCTCTAGTTATTAGAATATCGTTTTTCTTTTTCTTTTTTTTAAAGATAAAAAAAAAATGTAAAGATTCGGGTTCTCGGGTTCACCACTTTTGTTAACGGGTGAACCGACAACCCGATAACCATTTATTTAATTATAATTATACGTCTTCCATATATAACCTTTCATATATAATTTATAGGAGTCCTTTTAAAAAAATCGATAGCGTTCCATATAATCCTTCCATATATAATTATTGGCTATGCCTATTATAGCTAAATATGCTTTTCGATTTAACTTTGTGGATGATTTTGTTATCTAAAGAGGAACTTGGTATATTGTATAATCACCATACTAAACTTGTAAGTGTGAATGTAGGTGCAAGGAGTGCTTGCACAATGAGTCTAAGGACTAAGGTCCCTCAAACAATAGTCTAATAAAGTTCTAGTCATGAACACGGGACTAAGTTATTAGAGAATAGTTTTCAACTAACAATAATCAATTTTTTTGGCATGGCTCTAATTGATTGAAATCGATCCACTAAACCTTGCCACCATATAAGTTATTTTCTTTTACTTGCTTACCAAGTTGGCTGTATAATAGTGCCTTGTGAGTTGTGATGGAGCAAAGTGCAATTGATTTTTTGAATGGTATATATATTTATAGCTAAGTTTGACAATTTAACATGCATATTTCTTTTGTAGCTACTTTATTCATTTTGCATCTCGTTAATTCGTTTTTATTTAAAATACGCTTTGAATATGGGTTCTTTGTTCTTGAAAAAAATTAAGGATATCTTAACTTAAAAACCGATAACCGAACCGATAATGATCAAAAACCGATTAACCAATAAAAAGAATCGATATCTTAATCGTTTAATACAAACCGATAAATAACTTTTAGCTGGAATAACATATTTGAGATCAAAGAAGTGATATAAATTTATATAAACGGATAAACAAATAATGGACAAATATAAAACAACTCATAAACCTTCGAGATATCAAATCCTTCAAACTAAAGGGATGCAAGTGAAAACAAAAAATCTTGGATGGGTTATTAGCTGTAATTTCCAAGACTTTCTGACTAGAATCTGAAATTAAAATGTTACTATTACGTAAGTGGGCTAAATAATTTAGGGAATATTAAAATATTCCACAATTATATAGTACCAGTGATGATCTCGGTGGCTTTGAAAATTGGACAAATAAATAAAATAAAGCTTAACTTGAAAATGACGTGGTGGCTAGCGTAGTTTGTAATGGTCTCTACGTCACGTTTGTCTTCTTTTTCTCTCTTTCCCTCGTTCTTCGTCGACATATATAATATATATAAACTATAACATTATATTAAAGAAAATTATACAAATATAAATACACGGTCCATGGAATTTTGTGTTAGAAAAAAAAGAGTCTTGATATAGAAAACTCTAGATGAAATTGTTTATTTGCCAGTACTTAAACCACTCAACTTTGCTAAACTAGTATTTGTACCAAGTGGGGTGCAGAAAATTTATTTTTTCTTGATATATTTTTTTTTTTTTTTTTTTTAGCAATTTTAGCTTCTGGTAATACTTATTTTGATGAAAAAAGTAGTTGGTTTTTATTAAAGTTTTGATCTTTTTGCTGTTTTTCATATTTTCTTGAAGTCTTTTTAACAATTTTAGCTTCTGGGTATTACTTATTTTGATGAAAAAAGTAGTTGGTTTTTATTAAAGTTTTGACCTTTTTTGGTGTTTTTTTGTGAAGAGTGTTCATTTCCAGCTGTTTTTTTGTCTTGGGGTTTAGTTTTCTTGATTCAATGGTCTTGTTTTGTCTTGATTTGTGTTAGCTGTTGGTTTTTGAGAGTTTGTATTAAAGTTGTTTTGATCTTTTATATAGGTCTTAGTTGGAGTGATTAAGCGGTTGGTTTTGGAAGTTTTTGGTTTTTTAGTCAACTTTGATAGTTTTGGTGCTTTATATATTTGAAGGGGTTTGTAGTTATTGTTTTTGTAAACTGAGGTTGATGATGGTGGTGGTTCATGACTAGTACAACTGTGAAGATTGGTACCGAAGGCAATAGGATTGGTACTTCTGGGATGCCAAGTTTCATTTCTCAGATACCAGTTTCAAATCACATGTATATCTCTTAACATCCTTTTTTGATTTATTTATGAATTTTAATTCAGTCCTTGTAAGTATTGAATTTGTTTTAGTTTATCTGAGATGGGGATTACTGTTTATTCTCATCTTTATTGTGTTGAAGGATTCAAGTTTTGAAATTGTTGCTAGAGAACTAGGCCATGTGTATTTCATTTTGTTCATGTAAATAACATAGAAGTCACCTATAATTGATTCTAGCTTGGAGAAGTGACTCCATGAGTTTTAGGATTAACTCTCTCTTTATATTCATCAAGGTCCTGATAGTGGCTGAGGCACGATTTTCACCAAGGGGTTCATAAATAATTTGACCTTTTATATACCATGTGATTTTTGAATTCTAGTTTGGTAAGGTGACTCCATGAGTTTTAGGATAGTTTCTCTCTTTTTATTCATCGGGGTTGTGATAGTGGTGGAGATAGAATTTTCACCAAAGGGGTTCATAAATAATTTTGATCTTTTATATGCCATGTTTTCCGGCAAAGAGGTTTTGAATGAATCCCCTTCTGCCCCTGTAGTTCCGCCCTTGGTCGTCCATTCCACGGTTTAGGTAAATCAGCTGTTTCTATTTTCTACTTATCTTCCGCTAGTTCCAAAAAACAAGGGAAATATGTAAGAGGAGGAAGGAATGTTAAACCATTTTTTTTTAATTGTCAAGTTGTTTGAGAGAGTTCCTGCGGTATAATTACCGTGTTAGTGTGGATCTAGAATAGTTATATGTCATTGAAGGTGACATATTGAATAATCTATTCCTGTTTAATAATGTTTTTGGACTCTGATTTTGGATTTCAGGGGCACAGAAGGGAACAATACAAATACTTCTCGAATGTCTGAATTTGGGGTGCTTGAGCAATATCTTGGATTCCGTATTGGAGATGGTGCTAATGTTAATCGAAGTATGTATTTTTAAGGCTAATCCTGAATGTTCTTGGTCTGTCTATCTTTCCTATCTGTCACCTGATAAAAGAATCTTGGTATCAAGTGTTCTTTAAATTACGGACTTACAGTAGGCACTAAGTAATGTTTTTATCTTTAGTGTTTTTAGTGAGCATTTGAAAGTACAATTCATGCCCTCGGTCGACATGGTACTTTAACGATATGAATTCTCTTTATAGATAATCTACGAAAAAGTAATATTTCTATACAGATAATATCTATAGTTTTTGGAAAATATATTCGAGCGCATAGGAGAGTAAGTAGATAATGTTTTCTGATATTGAGATAGCTAATATGAATTAGAAAGACTAAAGTTCATTGTCCAAAATATTTTTTGATATATCTCGAACTGGGTCTTCCTGTTCGGACAATGTTAAATAAGAGTTAAATTAGTATACCTATTACAGGAAGGTCGGATTTCGCGCTAATGAACAAATGTGAATAGGTTATATGTCCTAATATGGGTGCAAGAGATATGACCTTTTTCCATACAAAAGTAGCGATTTTATTCTTGAGCTTGATTTCAACTGTAGTGGAAATGCTAGATTTACTGAAAAGCACTTGTGTTTCTTTTCTATTGTTCAGCTATACGTGATTCACAATTTTCCAGGAACTTGTGTTACTTATGTGAAGACTGACCATTTCCCATCTAGTATGATTGATAAATATGTCTTCGTTGTCCTTTTGTTGGTTTAGGTCCGCTATTTAATTCAACTTCTGCAACTAATCCAGCAGTGGGTTTTGACGTCTCTGGAACCATCAATAGGGTAAACATGACATTATTTTCTCCTCATTTCTTCCTAAAGAGAAGTAGAAACTGTTAACTTGATAGCGTTTAGCCAATTTTGATATCTTTTTCTCTCCTTTTTTTTTTTTTGGTCGGGCTTGCAGAATTTAGCTCCTTCAAATGCAAATTTGTCTACTGCTGCTCCGGGATCTCAGGCAATACAATTGCAATCAAACCTAGTTGCTGCATCCGGCACTCATCCTGAGAATTGGGGAGAGTCCAACATGGCAGATTCCGGTTCTCGAACTGATACTTCAACTGACATGGATGGGGATGATAGAAATCAACGGGTAAGTTACTCTGCTTGTCTTGGTTTCATCGCTTAGCCTGTCTTAGTCCATTTCTACTTGGTATGGAAAGACCTCCGATCTCTTGGAATCAATGTTGATTTGACTAAGAATAAAACTTAATAGAAGCGAAGGGGCCATATAGGCGAACCAACGAAACCGTAGGATCTTTTAGTTTCAATAGTTGTCATTGCTTGCTTGAAAAATTAAGTGGAAATTTCTTTACTTTAAAGTATGATATTTGTCATTATCTGGTTTGTGTTTTTACATTTCAGTCATGTATGATTTTTTTTTTTTCCCTATTATGCAGATTGAGACAGGTCAATCCAGGGCTGTTGTAGCTTCAGATTCCAGTGACAAATCAAAAGAAAAAGTCTTGGATCAAAAGGTCCTTTTTTTACTATTTAGTTTCAGAAGAGGTGAACTCATGTTCCTTTATGATATTCTTTTTGCTTATTTGTCACTGCTTTCAGACATTACGGAGACTCGCCCAAAACCGTGAAGCTGCTAGAAAAAGTAGATTGAGGAAAAAAGTAAACCTTTCTTCTCTCATTCTCCTCCATTTTTTTTTCCCATTTCCCCACTTTGATATGTAATGTAAGCCTGTATCTTGTCTTTAGATGACTAATTCAGTACTTGCTTATGGTGTAGGCATATGTTCAACAGCTGGAGAATAGCCGGCTGAAGCTTTCGCAGTTGGAGCAGGACCTTCAGCGAGCACGTCAACAGGTATTGGCTTTTTCTTCCTTTCACGTGCTTTCGGGAGGACAATCTTAG
Organism: Lycium ferocissimum; assembly: GCF_029784015.1. Taxonomy (NCBI): domain Eukaryota; kingdom Viridiplantae; phylum Streptophyta; class Magnoliopsida; order Solanales; family Solanaceae; genus Lycium; species Lycium ferocissimum. The sequence continues at coordinate 3,401,110 of NC_081344.1, forward strand.
GAGGTTCCACAATCTTTTCTTATTTTGGGTTCTTGTCAAACTGAAGGGGAAGTACATTTCAAACATGGGAGATCAATCAAATGGAGTGGGAGCCAATGGTATGCCTTTTTCTTGTCGTTTAACTTGTGTTCCCTAGCTTCCTTTTTCATTTCAACGAACAAGAAAATTGCTCGGATTCTTCTAGATCTGTTGAGGATGTATCACTTCTTGATACTAAATTGAGCTAGATGTGGGTTGTTTTTTCAGGAATAGTTCGTCTCTCATATGTTGTAGTTGCGTGATCTGTGTTTAGGAAGCAAATAAGACTGGAAAAATGTGTTCTTTTTGTTTGTAGAACTTCAGTTTTCTTGATTTTCCCTGATTAACTGGACTGGGTTAATAAGATTACTTTTGAAATCCATCTGCATGTCGATACGCTGTGGATGACATTGAATTTTAATTTGAGGAACAAAGTAAACTGCAGCTTCCAATAGGTCCTCAATGTCTTAGCTTTGACCCTATATCAAAGGTTGTGAAGCTTTGGGCTATCGATGGGCTTGGTCGATGTTCATAATTATTTTTTAATAACCGTGGTGTCCGGGCCAGCTTGCGCGCACCTCATATAATTCCATGGGAGACCTGCGACCTCCTACCAGCAATAGGTACCAAATAACTTTGTCCACCAAGGCTAGGACAGATGTGAAGAAATCACCTAAGTAGTATTTTTGTCTCTGCTGGGACTTGAAAACCCACTTTGACGTTGACCACTAGGCCACACCCTTGGGTGTGGTCGATGTTCATAATTCTCACACTTACGATGGTTGCTATGATAAAGATAATGAATGAGTCAGTTGCTGCTTTATGCATTCAGTTTGTTTTAATACATGACTTTTTCGTATTACACTGGTTTATTTTAATAAGATTATGTTCAACCCCTTATGTAGTTTCTGATTGCACTTTCCAGAAAGTTGTTTGCTCGTGCTAAGATAACCTTTCAGATTTTGCTGTTCTGCAGGGCCCTTAGCATTTGATGCAGAATATAGTCGTTGGTTAGAAGAACACAACAAACACATCACTGAGTTAAGGACAGCTGTCAATTCACATGCAAGTGACCCTGAACTGCGAAGTATTGTGAGTAATGTCACTGCACAATTTGATGAGGTCTTCAGGGTGAAAGGAAATGCAGCCAAGGCGGACGTATTCCATGTCTTGTCAGGGATGTGGAAAACCCCCGCCGAGCGGTGTTTTATGTGGATTGGTGGCTTCCGCCCATCGGAACTTCTTAAGGTGACCTCTCTCTTGCTCTTATGGGCGTGAAATTCTGCATATGTTCTTGTACATTTCGCATCTAGACTTTCCCTGTATAGGATTATAAAAAGCTGTTATCCTTTTTGATCATGTGTGAGAAGGTCCTATTATTAGCAGGACTAATAAGTTCTTATAGTACGTGGAACTTCATTGATTTATCTTTGTGAAAATCTGCCGAGCTCGGTTGTTTTTCCCCCCCAGTTTTTGGTGCAAAAAAATCGATCAGTCAGTTTTATTAAAAAAAAGTTCAAAAGCATTTGGGATCAAACCGAAGATAAGTTATTTCGGTTGGTTTTTGCCATGTGTTTAGTAGTGCTTTTTGGTAGTCACCATTAGCTTCAAGTCCATTATGTTAGTGGGACCAAAGGTGCTCCACTTTAGCAAACTTAAGGGACTAAAGATGCTCAAGGTTATACTTGAAGGACCAAAATAGACCTACTCCCATAGATAAGGGACAATTTCGGCTAAAACTCTAGATCATACTCTTTGCAAAATTGAATAAATCATAATTGTATAGTATAACTTTAAAATGCTATTTCTAAGCCGTGTGCAAGTTACTTTATAACCAATTACACATTATTTTAGTATTTTTCTCATTTTTTGGTGATATAATTTCTTTGGTACTGCAGCTTCTAGTCAGTCAGTTAGAGCCTCTGACAGAGCAACAGTTAGCTGGCATTTACAACTTGCAGCAGTCATCCCATCAAGCGGAAGATGCTCTTTCACAAGGTATGGAAGCTTTGCAGCAATCCTTGGCGGAAACATTAGCCAATGGAACTCCAGCTCCCGAAGGGTCATCAGGGGATGTAGCTAATTACATGGGTCAAATGGCTATGGCTATGGGGAAGCTAGGGACTCTTGAAGGGTTTCTCCGTCAGGTAACTATATTTGCTGCTGCTGCCTGTTCTTTTTATTTTAAAGATGGATATGCTGCAAATGCTCGTTCAGTCGTTTGAACATGCGGATGTCGGAGGCAAGCAATGTATCTCTGGAGGTGCAACCAGCATGTCCCCATGGAAACTTTAGAACACGTCTTGTTTCTTCTTTGAACTAAAAATCTCTGGGTACCTTGTCCTCTTTATGTCCTGTAAGGGTCATAAAATAAGCCAAGATTTCTGTTTGCCTGACGTTCTAAAATCAACAATTGGCTTTTTGTCATCTGTATACCCTTCTCATACTTGTGTCTCTTATGAATTACTCCCTTCGTTCCAATTTAGTGAAGGTGTTTGGCTGCAAACAGAGTTTAAGAGGAAAATGAAGACTTTTGAAACTTTTGGCCTAAAGCCATATAAATTTTTGTGGCTATAAAATAACAACATACCCGGTGTAATCCCACAAGTAGGGTCTGGGGAGGGTAGGATATTCGCAGACCTTAACCCTTTGTGGGGGCTATAAAATCATTTCAATAAGGGTAAAATGAGAAATTTGAAGTTAAATTGTTACTAAATTAGAAAAGATGACATTCTTTATGGGACTGAATAAAAAAGGAAGTGTGTCACATAAACTGGGATAGAGGGAGTGTATGATTCAAGATGGCTCATGTTCATTTCCCCGTAGCAATGAGATGTAGCAACTCCATGTACAGAAGTTTCTGGTTTGTTTTATTAGTTTTATTTCTTCTTGGGGGGCAAAATTTGTTAAGCTAAAAGTCTCTGCATCTTTCTGGCAATTTTTAACAGGCGGACAATCTGCGTCAACAAACATTGCAACAAATGCATCGCATATTGACAACCAGACAATCGGCTCGTGCTCTTCTTGCAATAAATGAATATTTCTCCCGTCTTCGAGCTCTCAGTTCTCTTTGGCTTGCCAGACCACGAGAGCAATAAGCGCGACATAGATTGCACTGTTCTGCTGATACACTGGCCAGTATGAGAGGCAGCTAAGTTAAATGTAAAGTGGTACTTTATGTGGCTGGGGAAGTGTAAAATTTGTTTTTTCTAGGTGTTAGGAATGCCATATGTTTACTTTGTGACATAGGAACCAATAATGTAACTGTGTTTTTAGCTTTACAAGGCAAAAGTTTAGTTAGGGATTTTAAGTTGAAGAAATGTAAGAGATAGAAAGTTTATGCTTAAACAAATTATAGTTGTGATTTGGGAAGTTTCTCTTCGGATGTTGGAAATATAGCAGTGTGTCATCATTTTACTTCTCTATTTATGCAAGAATTATGGGTGTTCTTCTTTAAAGTATAAGTTTTTATAGCTTAAAGAAGAACATACTATATCATAATTATCATTATGTAAATAGATCCGGTAAAGAGAACATGTCTGTAATTTATGTTCCTGCATAAATTCACAAATTTCGTTTCTTTTTACTCTAATTAATTTGTAGGGATGTAACAGACTACTTTCAAAGTCGAAAATCACTATTTTATAATTGAAAGATGGAAAAATAAAATGAAAAATTCATATAATTAAAACCAAAATCACCAACTTATTTCTGGTGAGCTTGCTGATATTTTCCTTTTTCTTCATGTTTATGTACTCCCCTATTGTGACTTAAAAGATTAAAAACATTTATATTATTAATCTCTTATTTTGTTGATAAAAAGTGTAACAAGTAACTCTTAAGAGATTGTAGATACGAATTTTCAAAATAAGATGTCAAAAATGAGTTATTATTGTGTATCTTATAATTTTCAAAGTGTTTGTGAAAAATATTTTGGAAGTAGGTCTAATTGTACGATAAGCAGTAATAAGACCAGATTAAGGAAACATCTAAGAGAATCAAAGATACAATCTATTACAAATAGAAAAAAGAAAAAACCAATGAGTGATGGTACGCTCGTGAGTTTCGTCTCACATCGTCATCTACGAGAAACCGGAGCTAAAGAACCAGTATAAATAATGGACTAAGAGCCCGTTTGGATTGGCTTATAGTTGGCTTATAAGCTGTTTTTTTCGCTTTTTTTTTGAGTGTTTGGCCGGTTTAAAGTCATTTTGTGCTTAAAATAAGCCTCAAAAAAATAATTGGACCCATTTAACTTAGTTTATCTAAAGTTAAATTATAAAATGGCGAAAACGTTTTATAAGTGAAAAAAATAAGTTGGACTACCCCAACTTATTTTTTTTTCGGCTTATAAGTTCGCAAACAAATTTTAAGCCTATAAGCCAATCCAAACGGGCTCTAAGCACACAGAGCAACATACTTACATTTTTTTGTGCGGAATGCCCTTCAAAGGCACTGGTCTTTAATTTTTGTCCCTCAAATTTGAAATCTTTAATTTTTGCCCTTCACCCTAGGGTTTTTTGGTTTGAATTCTCGCTCAGTTTAAAAAAAAATCGCAAAGCTGAAGTTTGTAGCAAAGTTAGGCTTATTCGGGCAAAAGTTAAACCTTAAGGCAGAGGTTTGTAAAATTTAACTAAGTAAAAAAAAAAAAATTGCTTGAAGGCAAACCTCTGCCCTGAAGCAAAATTCTGCCTTAAGTAGAGTCTGAAACTCTGTCTAGTTTTGCATGTAAAACTCTGTCTTACGAATCCAAACTCTATCTTGTAATTTTTTATTCTATTTTTGACCAAGCGAAATTTGAATCCGAAATTAAAGGATTTTTAGTGGAGAATAAAAATTAAAGACCACCAATTTGAGGGGAAAAAATTAACATTTTTTTGCGCGGAGTGCCCTTCTTTTGGGGTGGTCTTTAAATTTTGCTCCTCATATTTGTGGTCTTTAAATTATGCCCCTTATATTGCTGGTCTTTAATTTTTGCCCTTCGCATTGTTAACTTTGAGCTCGCGCCTAAATAATGAAGTTCGAGTTCGAACCCCCGCTCAAGCATAAATTAAAAAAAAAAATTGCAAGACAAGGTTTGGGTCGCGTGTATGCCGGACCCCGGCTTATTTTTGTTAAGGAATTACACATTTTACGGACCGATACTCATGCCTTATAAGGCGGACTTAGCATAAGTATGCCGGTCCGCATAACTTTGATAATTCCTTCACAAAGTTATGCCGGTGCTAAAGGCATACTTTTAACGGGCAAACTTTTATGCCGGACTGCATAACTTTGTGAAGGAATTATCAAAGTTATGCCGACCAAGATACTTATGCCAAGTCCGCCCATAAGGCATAAGTATGCGGGGGTCCCATAACTTTGGTAATTCCTTCACAAAGTTATGCCGATGGGGGCATACTTTTAATGGGCAAACTTTTATGCGGAAGCATAAACTTGTGAAGAATGAATTATCAAAGGTATACCGGACCGGCATACTTATGCCAAGTCTGCCCATAAGGCATAAGTATATCGGGTCCGGTATAACTTTGGTAATTCCTTCACAAGTGTATGCCGTCGGGGGCATAGCGAAATTTAAACTCGCCTTGCGAATTTTTTTTTAAAATTTTGACCGCGCGGGTTCTAACCTGGAACCTATGGGTTTTAGCCGAAGGGCATAATTTAAAGATTTCAAATATGAGAGGCAAAATTTAAAGACCACCCCAAACGAAGCAGAATTGCCCAAAAATTAAAGACCAGTGCCCTTGGGCAATCGTGCAAATGAGCCTCGTAGAATTTGACATCATTTTGGGGTCGATAGATGGAAGAAGGATAAGGCCAAGAATTTGATGTAGAAATATAGTTGGGAATTTTACATAAATGACTACACTTTGGGGGTTTAAAATTTGCCATAGCTACAGTTTTAATATTTACACTGCGTAGCTACAGTTTCCATTCGTATTCAAAAAATGGCTCGCCGTATTCATAAAACGACCTAGTTTGTATTCATGAATACGGCGAATAAAAAAAATTTCAAAATTCTTTTCAACGTATTCAAGTCATATGTATTCAACTCGTATATATTCATGTCAAATGTATTCAACTCAGTTGTATTCATCTATAGCTACTTTTACATTGTATTCACTTTATTGTATTTAAAAATCAGTGGTATTCAAACAACATAAATACAAAAAAAATTGTATTCAACTTGTTGCATACAAATTTTTTTTTAGTGAAGGCAGTTGAGTAATACACTAAAAATTGAATACATAAAAAAACATAGATGCACTAAAAATTAACAAAAACACTCAAAAACTCGAATACAAAATAATAAAATGATTTTTGAACGCATCAAATTCATTGCAAAAATTTTCTATGTACTCCATTTTCCATACGCTTACAAAAAATTCTTTAGATCTGATCACACAAAATTAAAACACACGGTTACACTTTTTTTTTTTTTTTTTTGTCACACTTTGTTTTGTGAGTTGGGTTATTAGTGGCGGCACCGATTTTGGAATTTCAGTTCATTTCGAAAGGTAACCGCCATGGGAAGGGAAATGAATTTGTTTTTGTTTTATGTTTTAGTATGAAGAAGAGAGAGAGAAAATGGAAGAGAGAGCAGAAAGGAGGGAGCTAGTGGACTTGAAGAACATTGAATATTTTTCATGGAGAGAGAGTCAAGGAGGGAGGAGAGAGAAAAATGTGGATACAATGTGTTGCTTTTTTATTTTGTATATTTTAGTTATGGAGTGTAATTGATACACATCTTTTAGTTATGAGGTGTAAATTAATTAAAGTATAGCTACTAAATAAAAATAAGGTCTAATGTTAGCTACACTATGTAGATTTCCCAATATAGTTGGTTGGTTATTTTCGGTCCATTTTGAGAAGAGTACCGAGTTATTTTTTTGGACAATTTACATATTATAATTTTATTAATTGGTGAACCCTGAACTTTTGACATCTGCTTGTCCATGACAAACTTTTCTATTATTATTATTATTATTATTATTATTATTAAGTGTGGAAGAGAGACCAACACAACATTGACTACTTATATCGAAAGTTGTCTGAGTTGTATATTAAATTTGGACTTATTTCAATTTTACTTGGTTTCTTTTCTTTTGTATTTATTTCAATTGTACTTGGTTTCTTTCCTTTTTTTCCAGTTGTGGTTCAACTTCATTTAACAAGTACTACTACTTGGTTTGTCACATGTACACGTGTATTTCATTTTTACTTTCATTTTATTACTCTATTATAGAAAGCACACGAAATTGTACTCTAAGCAAGGACTAACATGTGTACAGTTCAGAAGTTTAACATTAATTCTACCTCTTGTGTTTTTACTTTTTAGGTTCTCACGTGTCCGCAGTGTCTCAATCGTCCTTTCATTTTCTTCATTTGACATATACTCCATCTGTCTCAATTTAAGTATCTAAGTTTAACTAGACAATAAAAATAGACTTTTGAATCTTGTGGTTCTAAATTAAAAATGTGTATAATATAATAAAATATTCTTTGAATCTTGTGATTATAAACTTGACATGTAGGATATTTGAATTGTCAACTTACTAAATATAAAAAGAGGCGGACATAACCAAAATAAGACAAATTTTAACAACATTTGAGAAATTAAGAAGAAAAATAAAAGGAAAAGAAATAAAATATGAAGACTCACTAAGGAGTTTTATTTGCAAATTGCTTCTTCGCTTAATCGTTTCTCCTCTTAATTTTTTCATTGCTCTCCTTTTCTTTGATATTTAGTTTTCCATTTTGTTGCTTATTTTATTCTTCTTTACAAGTCTCTAGTTATTGTTTCTTCACCCTTTTAAAATTTATTATTTTATATTTTCATTTAGCAATTTAAGAATTTTACATAGGGATTAAAATCATGTGATTTACCATTACATCCATTTTTTTTAATTTAAACTTCTACCATTTAGTCAATGATTAGTTAGGATACATCCTAAATCATTTTTTTTTTTAAATTTCTAACTAAGTCTCTTCAAATAATTAAATTGACTAAATATGATGATTAATCATGTTGGGCCCTGTGCATCGCACGGGCATAGTTTGCTAGTTCAAAAACAAAAGTCAAAACTTGAAATTTCAGCCATATTATAAATGGAATCAAAAGTTTAAGACCGCCACCACTGAGACTATTTTTGTAAGGACGGAAAAATAACTGTCTGTTGATTGTACTCCATTTTTTTGTGCGGAATGCCATTCAAACCCACTACTCTTTAATTTTTGCCCCTCAAATTTGAAATCTTTAATTTTTGTCTTTCGGCTAAACTCATGGGTTCTGGGTTCGAACTCCCGCTCGCTCAGTCAAATATTAAAAAAAAATTCGCAAAGCAAAAGTTTGTAGCAAAGTTTTGCCTATTCGAGCAAAGTTAGGCCTTAAGATAGAGGTTTGTAAAATTCTAATTAAGTTAAAAAAAAAAATTGTCTGAAGGCAGTTTGCCTTCTGTTGAAGGAAAACTCTACCTTGTAATCTTTGGTAGTGAAAATTTGAACCCGAAATTAAGAAATTTTTAGCGAAGAACAAAAATTAAAGACCACCAATTTGAGGGACAAAAATTAAAGACCAGTGCCTTCGTAGGCAATCGTGCAAATGACCCATTTTACTCGAATTTGATATATTTTGGCCCATTTAAGAATCCAAGCTACCCAACTGATACCTCACTTCCTACTCATTGCTGGAACTTCTTGTTCTTCATCTCCCTTTCGAGAAAAGGCCATAAATAATCCCTTATCTATGAGAGTAGGTTTAAAATGGTTCCTTAATTATATACTTACCGGTTTTAGTCCTTTAACTATCCAAAAACTTATCAAACTTGGTCTCCATCTATTTTTTTATACAAACAGCGTACAACCTCATAAACCTTCGTGAGATTAATCGTTAAACCATTCCTCAGACCTATATTTCTCTCTCCCTGCTTCTTTTTCGTCAAGTTCCTCTTGTTAAAAAAAACCGGACTTACATTCCTTATGTTCCATAGGAAATTAGAGTCAAACCCGGGTATGTTCCTTGGCATTAAAGGGCTTTACCACTAGACCACTGATATTTTTTGTTCATATACTTACATTGATTTAATTTATAAAAAAAACCGACGGACTCCGTTTCCATCGGTTTTTTTTATAAAAGAAATAAAAAATAAAAATAAAAAACTGACGGACTCCATCGGTTTATTTTAGAAAATAATATAACAAATAATTATATTTTTTCGCGCATTTTTGTGCAAAAAATAATCGTATCCGTCGGTTTCTTTAAAAAAAAAATATTTAAAAAAATTATTGCAAATGGTCTTTCCGTTGGTTTTTTCCATCGGTTTTTACCAGTTTTTTATTAGTGTTTGAGAAGAATGGTTATAGAAATTTTGTGCCTGAGTTTGTCTTTTCGAATTTTAGAGATTCGAGAGCGACACCGAAAGTGAATGCTCTTTTTAAAAAAAATAAAAAACAAGAGGAACTTGAGGAAAAAGAATAGGTGAGAGAAAAATACCCGAGAAATGATTTAACGATTAATCTCACGAAGGTTTATGAGTTTGTACGCTCGTTTGTATAAAAAAATAGATGAAGACCAAATTTGATAAGTTTTTGGATAGTTCATATGTTAAGGGACCATTTTAGACCTACTCCCATAATATATAAGAGACTATTTATGGCCTTTTCTCTCTCCCTTTCACGAGCCTAACTTGTGAGTTCCCACCAAAATCCTTCTAATTCAGTAATTCTTATTATAGCCCGCTTTATTTTCTAATCATCTCAAATTCTTGCATTCTGAAATGAAGTAATCCTTAAAATTTAAAGAAATGTAGATGGGAATTTGAGGTAAGTTTAGAGAACACGGTAATTGGTAACTGTTAGTGTCTGTAGGGTTATTATTTCTTAGTTTCTTAAATTGATCATTATTGGGCATTTTAAACCGCTTTTGCAATTATAAAGTTGGAAATATTGACAGTTGGTTTGTAGAAAATGGGCCGCGCACACACGCCAAAAAAAAAAAAAAAAAAAACTAACGAAAGAAGTGTTAAAGTGTTATCTGATAATAGGGTAAAATATTGGCATGTAGCTTCCATTTAAATGACTTCTGAGAGAAAAGTTCATGAAACCAAAAGGATTTTAGAGTATTACTAAAAACTAATATAAGTAATTTCTTTTCAAATGTATTACACTCCCAAAAATATTTCCATATGTCAAAGCCTTGTATACAAATGTTTGAATACTCACTTGTCCTGCGGGCAACATTATAATTCTTAGCTTTGTTTAGAGCAGAAATTTATTCTGAGAATATAAACCAACCACCATGGGCGGGGCTAAGGGCCGCAAGGAGGTTTATCCAAATTCTTGTTTATAATTCCATGATTGATCTGAATATGAGCTTGCATTTTACAGGATTTGAAGTCATTATACCATCTCACCTATGCCTCACAAAACTCGGCCTATGGCAACTCTTCTGCTGTTTACAGGACTAAATGTTGTTCTGGTCTCAGTTTTTCAACTATGATTTTAATGCTTCCATCTTATTGGGAAATTCCATAAGACACTTATTTTGCCTTTATCCCTATGAAGCTGAAAAATAGTTCTGCCTTCAGCAGTGTCTTACATCTTTTACGTTTCATCATTGGATCGCGTCTTCTGGCCATGCTATTGTGCCCGACGCAAAATTCATTAAAGTCACAAAAACTCTTGATGGTTACTCTTGTTTTGATGAACCTTACAGTTATCATCATCATCATCGTCATTTTCCGTATTCAGTAGATTGAATATGTTGTTGTTGTTGTTGTAGTAGATTGAGTAGAGGGTCGTTTCTATTTCCTATCAAAAGTGGCCTTGAAATGGATTTTATCTTAATTTTCACCTAACTTTTCCATAACCCTGTAACTCAAATCTGATTTATGTCTCTTCAATGCTCTACTTTCAGTAGTCCTTTTATCCCCCTGCTTTTGTTCTCCTTTTCTTTTTTGGAGATTGCCATGTTACTGGTGACTATCTTTTTGTCATCTATGCCAGAGAGAACGTTGACTTCTGGAACATGAAACCGTGTTGAAAGGTTAATCATCAGTGTAATTGGGATATCGAGGTTGAGGATTTTGTTTAGTTTAATTTGGTCATAAGAAAACGAACTTATAGAGGAAGTTGGAGAACTAATGAGCATCTGGTTTTATTGCGTACATGAGTTTCTGTTGTTTCCTTGGTAAATATAAAAGCTGAGCACATGTATTAAGCATTATACATGGAACGAAAATGAAGACAAAGATGATATAGATGTCTCTTATTAGCTGATAACTTAGATTGTTTGAGGAACCTTTGTTGTTATCTTTACTTGGTGATTGTTGCTGTCAAACACTGTTGATTTGGATGTAATAAGAATAGAAAGATCTGAAGGAAGTCGCGTTGCTGGCTTTTGTACTATGCATCTATAGCATGACACACAAAAATTTCAAGATCAATTTATATAGAGCAGTGTTCGTGTTTTATGTGATGCAAAACTATTCCTTATTTTGTGATACCATTCAAGTGGTCTTACAAGAGATTGAAGGCATTGTTTCCTTGATATCTATGTTTTCGTTTTAGTATTACAACTTGTCCTCTTTGAAGTTTATTTCAGCCCAATTTCATCTTTCCCAGCAGGACAGAATTTATTGAATCAAACTTTTACCTTATCAGAGAGCTCACAAAAAGTTCATCCAAAGATGTTTGAAATCTGGTCTCATTGCATTCCATTGCCACCTAAAGTTGCCAAAAGTAATTTATGGATGACTTTGGGTTTGATATCTATTAATTTGTTCTTGCTCCAAAAATTTAGTTACCATAGTCGAACTAAAAAATGACGTTAATTTTGGAGGATTCAACACACATCTGGCGGCATTTTGATAGAGTCCGAACTAAGCATATGAATAAGACACAAAAGTTCAGCTTAGCAAAGTACTATCTACATATGTATAATCTGGAGAAATGGTTTGCTCTGTAGGCTTCTAAACTGGTTATGTTTGTAGTTTCTCCTTATAATGTCTGTGGGGCTTCATTTTTGGCTGGAGTTGATACTTGCTCTTCATCTTCATCTTCATCTTTTAGTTAAAACCACTATCTTAAATCAGATTGTCTCCACTTAACAGCAAAATTGGAACTATTGATTAAAGACGCGAGTCTAAGAAGTTTCCCATTTCTTGTTGGCAACAGTGGATTTTGAGTGTGCAATTACACATGATTAGAGATTCAAGAGTTTTAAGTCTAGAGTGTTAACCGCCATGCTCTCCTGATTAAGACATTCAATGCAAGATAATAATTTGTTCTATTCCTTCTAAACCTGAAAATAGCTTACATTTGCCATTTTAATACTATACATTGTTTTGGGGAAAGACATGAGATGAGTCATTGCTTAAAACAGTCATTGAACTATTAGAAATAGGTAAACAAACTACAAAGTACTTTTTTTTGTATCAGAGAAATAATTTATCTTTTGCTATTTCACTCAACACGTCACTCAAGTCGGAAAATGATACAATATCCAACTACTTTTTAATAACGTGGAACTCGAAGGTACTCTCTAATTTTTTGGAATTCTTAATGAAAAAAATCTGGTAAAGCATTTTGAAATTGAAAAGAGAACCAAAAGGAGAAAGAGAGATTTGAAATTCCTATTTTTACAATAATCTACTCTCCATCCCAATTTATAAGAAAAAAAGAAATAGTTATTTAAATTCATGTTCTAAAATATATATAAATATTTATGTGATTATAAATCATCTTTCAAGATAAAGTAAGAAGTTTAAAAATAAATTATTTTTTAATTTAAAAAGATATTTAAAAACATCATTATTTGAATAATTGAAAACAAAAACGATGAAGTACGATTCTTTTATTACCTTTTTGGAGTATTATTTTTGGACACAAACCAAAGAAATTATATCACATAAATTAAAGAGGAGGGAAGAATATTTAGCACTATTTTTTATAAGTTAAAAAAGATACTTTTCGTTAAGGTTCAATGTCCGATTCGCAAATCACAATTAGGTAAAGTAGATTGCTTTACTTTGTACATATTCTTGTTGCCCCAAAAAGTTCATAATTTTATCCTTAGGCCTTCAGCAAATTCTTTTTGGAGAATCTCACTTAAAACTTTTGGGTTTTGGAGAAAAAATAGCATGTTACTTTTTGGATATCATAAAGAATCATTTACTCAAAGTTAGTATGTAAAATGAGAGGCGTCATCAAAAGTTTCAAAAGATTAAGATTGATAATCCTCAATTGTATGGATTGTACATGTTTCTTTTTTAATATTTAAACAGAAATGGGTTATGTGCCAATTGTCCCTTATAGTTAAAGAAAAAATATTAATGAGTTTATAAGCTGAAATTGGCTCTCCCACCTATCAGACTAGTCTTTTGGGTTGAACTCTCCTTTTTGGTCTATAACAAAATGATTAAATTTCAATTAATTCTTTTAATTATTTATGTTAGGAAGTTATATCATTTTGGGCAATTTGCACGATTGCCCTTGTTCGGGGGGTGGTCTTTAATTTTTACCCTTCGCCTAAAATACCCCGAAGTTCTGGGTTCGAATCTCAGTTCAGTTTAAAAAAAAAAAAATCGCAAGGCAGACTTTCGTAGCAAAATTAGGCCTAATCGGGAAAAAAAGATTTTCTACCTTACAAAATTTCGCAAGGCAGACTTTTCGCGAAATCTTGTCTTGCGATTTTTTTTTTTTTTTTTTTTACTGAGCGGGGTTCAAATCCAAAATCACGGGGTATTTTTGACCAATTTTTTAAGCGAAGGGCAAAAATTAAAGACCAGCAATTTGAGAGGCAAAAATTAAAGACCAACGCCTCTGAAGGGCGATCCGTGCCAAAAAAATGTATCATTTTCCCACGTTTTGAATGAACTAGTGAAACCCCTAAACTAAAATGGTTTATTTTTCATATTTAAAAAGGCAAAGGGTCAGATCTTCCCTTCAACTATAGGATATTGCGTGCATATGCCCGTCGTTTAACCGTTGTCCCACGTATGTCCTTACCGTTACATTTTGGGTCACTCGTGCCCTTGATTTAACGAAAATATATTGGAGGACATATTTGTTCAGTTTCGCATGGTATAAGGGCATGTATAATTTATTGAAATTTTTGAATATTATCCCACAAAAACAACAATATGGCACAAAATATCAGTACATTCTAAAACATAAAAAACATTTGCAATTCCAATCCATCCACTATTACATTACATCTAAATTATACAACAACAAGATCGAAAACAATTACTACCATCTTTTAAAGATTGTTTTCACAAATAAGAACACCATTTTCCCTTTTTAAAAGATTTTTCTTTTTTTTTACTAATGATAACATTCTTTTTATTTTTCAATTTGTTGACGAACTGGATAGTTCTTTTACGGAAAATTTTCGTCTTCCCAATCCAAATATCTACACAATATTGCATGCAACAACTGCAGCAACAAAAAAATTCATTACAGATCTCACAAAAAAAAAATCACTAGAAAAAAGAGATAACTTACATCAGACTTATGACATCTGAAAAAAGGTCTCCCACAGCGCTGAAATTTTGATAATAATAATAGAGAGAATATTACGTTTTAAGCATTTATACGATTTCTTATGTAAAATTTAATGTGGTCTGGCCCTTTCGCGAATTCCACGCATAACATAAATTTAGTAGAATTATTTGGAGTCCATGATGTGAGATGGAGTGAAGCAACTCCACATCCACAAAACCTTCCACAACTATTTGAAGAACTCGAAGCTTTCGACATTTCATAAACAAGTGAAAGAATAAGAGAGCAAAGTGTGGAGTTTCAAAATGTAGTACCAAAAAATCATTGGCTAGCATAAAGTGCAATACAAAAAAACTTTGAGAACTACTGGTAGAATATGTAGTTCAAGAATTTCAATGAATCAAATATGCCCCTATACTACGAGAAACTAAAAAAAATATGCCCTTCAATATTTTTTTTCGGGTTTTCGTTAAATCAAGGGCACGAGTAACCCAAAAAGTAATGGTAAGGGCATACGTGGGACAACGTTTAAACGATGGGCATATGCGCGCAATATCGTATAGTTGAAGGGCGGATCTGGCCCTTTGCCGTATTTAAATTTATGCTTAAATCACCAATAAAAAATACTCATTTTTATCATAAAAAATTAATTAATAATTAGACAGAGAATTTCTCCTCCGTCTCAAATTATTAGTCGTGGTTACTAAAAATAATTGTCTCAAATTATTTATCATTTTAAAAGTTTAAGGCACAATTAATTATTTTTTCCCATTTATCCTTAGTAAATATATGTCATTAATGAAGATGACAAATATAAGAATAAACATTTAATTGAGAGATTATAGTTTAGATATAAATAAGGGTAAATTTAGTCAAATATCCCTCTAAATTAATATTTTTTTAAATATATAAAAAAATATAAATAATTTGTCAAAAACCTCTAAATTAATATTTTTTAAAATATATAAAAAAAAAACATAAATAATTTGAGAAAAGAAGATCGACGATAATTTGAGACGGAGGTTCTCCTTTCCATTAAATTGTAACAATGAATATTTTGCCGAAAGATCAAAATCTCGTTAAGCAAAGTAATACAATAGCCTTTAATACTAAAACCCGTTGAAATCCAAAAGAAAGAGAGAGAAGTGAATTCGAACATTTATTAAATTCTGGTCAAAGTATCAACTGGAAGGTTCTCCTTTCCATTAAGATTTTAGTCATATGCAAATTCAAGTTCTGACTCTGTAGATTTTGCTTTAGTTCATAGTGTTCTGCCGATGTGGGACAAGGAGTTGTTAATTTTTATGACAAGAAAAAAGGGAGAAGTTTTCTTCTTCGCATGCTATAATTTGAAATGAAAGCTGACCGTTGATTTCAATTCTTGAATATGAAGATTTGAACGTTCCCAAGAAAAAGAGAAGAAATTTCTGAAATTACTTACAAAAATTGAAAAACAGTGGTTTCTTGTTAATTAAAGAATAAAAAAAAAAATAAGATAATCTGTGATATATTTTTGATAATGACCAAATCTTAATACCTATTTAGTGAGTTGACAATATAAAATTACCTATTTTTTTTTACCTACAATGACCTAAGGAATGTAACAACGAACCTACCTAAAAGTATGATTTATTTGTCTCTAGCTATGGGGTGGAATGGGTGGGGTTCGGGTTGGGATGGTCAAGGGATGGGTTTGCAGGCGTTGGGTGGACGGGGGAGACAATGAAATTCGAATTAGAATGCCACTTATGAAACTACTCCGTTAGAAAGGTCGGAAAAAAATACAAAGTGTCAAATGGGTTGTCTAATTTAACACAGCAAAATTAAATCAAATGCCTAATGTATCTGTGTGAATGGAAGAAAAGGAAAGTTAGAAAGTTGTTTTCCATGTGTTTTTAATATGCAATTTTTCCTTCTGATGTTCTTTCAGCTAAATGATGAGCTGAAGGATCATCTCCTTATTGGTACTTATCGGAAAATATAGTGTTAAAGATCCTGTTCAAGCAAGGTCAAAATTTTCCTTAAGTCACGACTCTTGTTAAAAAGTAGAATTTCATAAAGCAAATTTTTTTTGCTACATGTGGGACAAGGACAACTACAGGTACAATTTTATTGACAAGAAAAAAAGGGAGACTAGAGCTTTTTGCTTAAGTATTCCTTCATATGTTCTACTAATTTGAAATGAAAGCAAATAATTTGACCGTTGATTATAAGGGGTCTTCTTTTGATTGGATTGAATATCGGAAGATTTGAGAAGTTTCCCATATGATGGGAAATGAGAATTGTTTAACCTTGATTCTGGTGCTGCTTGTATTTCGTTCTTTGTTGAGTTCTGAATTTGAGCTTTGCTTTACAGTGTTTGAATATGTTTTACCATCATAAATGCCTCACAAAAGTCGTCCTATGCCAGCTCTTCTGTTGTTTGCCGGACTTAATGTTGTTTTGGTCTCGACGATACCTCCTGTCCATGTTTTTGTATGCTTCATCCTTATTGATAAAGAAGAGTAAGATGCATATTTTCCTTGTATTCCTATAGAGCTGAAAAATTATTCCTTTATTCGTTTGCGTACTCTACAGCTTTTATATTCATCCTTGTTTATACATACTCTTGCCGTGTTATTGTGCATATGAAATTCATTAACCATACAATTTGTATCATGTGGTTCATAGAACTCTTAATGTTGAAAATCACATGAAACTCTTAATGTTTATGCCTCTTGAAATGAACCTTACAATTATCATCAACTGGAGCGATTTTGCTGTTCTTTAGTTTAGCGTAAGAGCAACGTCATTTTGACTGATTCTCCCACATCGCCAGTAGGGAAGAAAAGCAGAGCAAAGGCTATAGTATAAGTAAAGGGCTGAGCACACTGGGAAACATACTTACCTGGACGGGGTCAATGGGTGATCAATAAGGCCCATGGCCTAGGTTGGTGACCTCCATTGCACTTAGGAGGGGTGCCCGCCTAAGGTCGGCCCAAGTGGTCGAGCCTATGTCATAATTTGTGGCAGCGGGGGCCTGCGTTCGCGCGGCCCCTACCCAATTCTAACCCAAAATTTTGTGGCCCATTAAGAAATTGGTGCAACTATATGTTCGATTTGTGTATACTTCAGTTACTCTATAAAAATCCTGTTAATTTCAACTTTTTTCTACTTGAGTGTTTTCTTTTTTTTAGATTGTTTATTTTTGTGTGTTTATATTAGGTATCCGGCCTTTTTTTTTTTTTTTTTTTTTTTGTGCTGTTAATTAGAAAGTGTATTGTGGGTAAAAAATGGGATTTATTGGCTGTTGTTTTGTTGTTGATACAATTTGAGATTTTGTGTCCGATTAAGATGGACTGACTAGTTCTAGGTTTTGATGGACTTGGGCCAATTTCACATTTTATTAACAGAATCGAAAGCTAACTTGTGAGTTCCCTTCTTGTCTCAGTTACCATTCTTTTAATTAAAGCCGATTTTATTTTGTGATATCATTTTATTTTGAAGTATCCCTAAAATCTAAACCCCGGATGGGTTTTGGTTTAAGATTAAGTTAGCATGATAACTATTATTCCTGTGTTTACCTTTTTTTTGTTTTTGGTCTGCAAAATGTAAATTTGAACAGCTGGTTTATAGAAATTGGGTTCTTGATTCTTGCACCCGTGGCCACACACACAACAAAAAATGGAAGAAGCTTTACTTTGTGCCTCCTTGAATTGAATTTGAGTGAGATATTTAGAATGTTACATACATATATGGTCTCACATTAGAAGATAGTATTGTGTAGGCATCTGTAGAAGCTTTCATGCACTGATTACTCCACTTATTTTTGCTAGAATGAGCTTAGTCAAGTATCGGATTACTATTTTTATCCATGAAGTTAGTATTAAGTTAGAAAACTAATAAATAGAGGTTTAAACTGTTATTTGGTAATAGGATAAAGTTGAAACAATCTAAGAGCTCAAAATTATGCACCTAAATCTCATCTCCAAATCCTCTTTAGGGCTTTGGAAGATATTGTTTATGAGCGAAAACCTCATGAAAATAGAAGTACTACAATATAACCCAAAAAGTGTTTATAGGAAGTAATTTCTTCTCAAATGTTTTGCAATCCCCAAGTGGTGCCTGGATATGTAACATTACCACAAGTCAAAGACGTGCATTCAAATGTTTGAATGCTCACTCATCTTGAGGGAGAGGAAAAAAATTTAGCCTCACTTAGAGCAAACATTTGTCCTAAGAATATCAATTTTCCACACTATTATATTGGATTTCCTTGTTTATGATTATGGATAGCAAAGAATTAAGAGTAGTATTCCTTTATCAGAAGTGTAGACGCCTCTTCAAAAGTTTCGATTATGTGTGCAGTTCAAGGAGATAGTTTGGTTGGACCATTTGGATGTATGTTTGCTTAAACAATGAGAAAGCGTTTGTAAGATGCAGTTGTTTGCATTGTGTGATTTAGAGCTAAGGCATCAAGTTTAATTTATTTCAAGTGTTCTTCAGATAGCTGCAGTTGTTTTCACCTACACCATTCGATAAGTTATGAAGAGGTGTCTGCAATACCATTGAATCCTCATTGTTCAATAGTTTTGATCATGTCAAACACTCGGATTTGGATGCAATAAGAATAGAAAGATTGGAGAAGGTGGATGTATGTTTGCGGTACTATGTATCTATGACACTTGAATTTCAAGATCAATTTATATATTATTGTTCTTCGATTTTTGTGTTGCAACACTAGTGTTTACTTCATAGTTATCCGTATATTAAAAGAGAATCAAATATATGCTCCATTGATTTCTTCTCTCTATTTTGAGCTAAAGAAAGAACAATGTCATTTTAATGATTCTCCCACATCACCAGGAGGGAAGAGAAGTGAAGCAAAAGAGCTAGTATAAAATACCAGGCACACGAGTAACATACTTACGGACGGGGTCAATGGGTGATCAATAAGGCCCGTGGCCTAGGTTGGTGACCTCCATTGCACTTAGGAGGGTGCCCGACTTAAGGTCGGCCCAAGTGGTCGAGCCTACGTCATAATTTGTGGCTTAAGTGGGGGCCTGTTGCGCGGCCCCTTATTCAAGGGAACTTGTGCAGTCCCTTGAGAAATTGGTCCGCTTGTTTATTCTGACGTTGAATTTTAATGGAAATTCCAATAATATGTTGCGTGAAGTAAAGTTCACATTTGTTTCATCCTGTTAATTTGAGATTAAATCATACTTATGTACGAGCAATTGGTTTAGTATGTTTTAATAGCTACATAATTCATCGCGTAAAGGCTAGTCGATTGTGCTTCCAAATTTGTGGACTTCGTGCTTTTATTCCATGTCTTTAATTTTATTTTATTTTTGGTTAAATCTCGTGGTTGAGAAGGGCTCATAGTGACATATCTATACCCTTTAATCCCATAGAACTATTTTTTATCCCACATTTAATGTTCAAAATTCTCACCAGAAAATCTATATATAATATAAAGTTAGGCATAGACAATCCTATGTGGCACCTCTCTATGGCCTCCATTGACATTTATCTTTTTTCTCCTTTTTTTGAAATTTTTTCATCAACTTCTCCCTTCAAATTTTATTTAAATTAAAGGCTTATTAATTCAAAATTAACTGAAATCATAGGATAAGGCTTATAAACCATCGTTATTACTACTATTGGTTAGCCTCTTCAACTATCTACAATCAGTTACAAGACAATAACTACTCCATAATTATAATAATACCAATAAAGGCTAATTTGGAGAAAAAAGAGTAAAAGCTTATTAATATTTAAACAATATATAGTGCTAGGCAAAAGAAATATGAGGTGCACCACTCATAGGATTTTTTTAAAAGATTTCATGTATTTTTAAAAATATTTTACCTTAAAATTTGTTGAATATTAAAGATGGCCTTATTTATTTATATTATACTAATTAACATTAGTAATCTCTTTTCCTGAAACCTTTCCAATCCCTTCGTGGGTATACCCTTTTCCCTCCCATTAACCCCATCATCAATGCTATTCATACCAACCTGTTGCAGGAGTGGCGGTACCTCAAAAAGAGAATCAAATATATGGCAACGAAACACACTAAGACTCGATAGTTTTGATTTCTTTTCTGCAATGCGGGGAAAAATTTTCAAAGTCGAAAATGAAAGCCTCGGTTATATAAAGAACAACGTCATTTTAACCGAAAGGCCTTTCTTTTCCGAAAAATAAGAACGTTGGGAATGTTAGAATTTAAGTGAAATTTAATTAATTACCAATTAATATTTTCCTAGTAAAAAAAAAAAAAAATTGGTCCAAAAAGGTTATCAATCAAATCATTTGACCGTCGAGCCGGTGATCAACAAGGCAACGGACGAGGTCCCTCTTCTCAACCCTTTAAGAATGTTAGAAGAAGTCTTTCTAATATAAGATATAACTTTCCCTTTCTACCACCATGTCGGTACAAAGCTCCTTTCAAAGGAACTTTGCTCTAAACTTCATTTTCCTTCCATTGTCTTTTTCCCTCCATTTCGCGCGGCCCCTTACCCTAGCTTCAATCATTAACTGTGCTTTAACACAAACAACCTCTTAGAACTGCATGCATTTGTATGCATACTCGTTTCCTCAAGAAACATGATACAACCATTAAGCCATGATAGAGGATAGAAGTGCTCAACCTGGACGCAAATAAAACTGGCCGTCGCTTGGCATAGGGAACATTTCAGGAGGATGAGAATCTCTCGCGTACTCTGGTTTTGCAACTGAAGCCTCAATTGAAATATGATCTTTAGTGAACTTCACAGCATTTCCCGCCACATTTAAGAGAGTTTGAATAAGGCGTTTTGCCTTATTCAGAGACAAAGCAAGAGTTATACATAATTTCTTCAAAGATGCAATTGGCTTTATCAAATTAACGGCCTGCAAATCAATGTAAAGAACGAATTCATGCTACCTGTTTACTAAAAGGAAATCAACACGCTACTGGTGTGTGGCTGTATGCATAGGTTTATGGTCATTTACCTCTCTTAAGAGTCCATGAAGATTGAATGTTCCATCTTATAATTCAAGGATACCATCTTCAAGTCTGGAAAGATCTAGCACATCATTAATAGTGTTGCCAGAAGATTGCTACTCGTCAATATGGTCTCGATCATAAACCTCTGCTCTGGAGTTAAGAGGTGCGAACACTTATTAGGGGATACTGAAAAAACTCTGTAATTTTTTTTTTTCTTGTCTTTATATCTATATCTCCTTAAATAATGGTAAAAGTGACACCTAACATATGTTATGATCACAGACAAATTTAATTGAATGAAGGGACAGAATTCACGGAAAAGTGGAAAGCAATTTTGAAAGTGTGACGGCTTTGTTAAGCACTGCCGTATTTATAAAGGCCGGTGGATATTGTGGGCCTGTCGTCAGGGTGGATTGTGTTAGAGTAGTTGAGATTTGAATTCTGTACCATATTGTAAAATTTACTAAATAAGGTATTAATGCATGTAAAATTTACTCCTCCATAATTATACTTATTTAATTTCAAAATAAAAGGCTTTTATTTGTTACTTTTAGGAGAAAAAATTTCTGTGTTTTAGTCATAGTATTAAATATTTAAATCATTTTATAAATGGTGTTAAAATATGCACCAATTAATATGGGTGCACGGTAAATTATGAACTTCATTTATTATTTTTAAAAATGCAAATTCAAAAATTATGTAAAAGTTTTTAAATAATATTAATTCATCCTCAAAGTTTAGGCGTTTACCTCATCTCAAATGTAACTAGGTAGAATTAGTCATTTTCCGTTTATGTTGGGAATTATGGCTCTATTTCTGCCTCAAATCAGATGTAATGGTGTTTTGGAGATGAATAAAATGCGTTAAAAAAAATTACTTGTCCAGATTTAACAATTAATAAAATAATAATTTTATTATATTACTCCTAATTATTATAAATAAATTAAGCATATTTTAAAAGTTATGCAATCACTAACAATTTTTTAAAGTTTTCAACCCAAATAATAAGGGTAATATATGTATGACATGATAAATAATTTCTTGAGTTTTGAAATTGGACAAGTAAAAGTGGATATCTATTTCTTATACTGAACAAAGAAAAATGGATGGAGAGAGTTTTTGATTATGAATATAATTAACCAAATATTGCATGGTAAAAAATTCAAACTTTATTTGATTATGAATCTAATAAATCTAATATGGTATGACAAACTTCAAACTTATTACGAAATTGAACACGTTTTTCCTTCTTTTTTTTTTTTTTTTTTAAGAACAAAAAAGACAAACAATTAATAAAATATTGACTGGCAGCAAATTGTGGATTGATTGAAATCTATGTCAAGATTTTGTTTGCTCGATTTAAAAATAAGGCAAATGTATGTCAATTTCGCTACGATGAGGACTAGGGCTGTACAAAGAAAATCGACAAATCGCACCAAATCGACAAATCGAACCAAACAGGAAGAAAAAAAAAACCCCAGTAGTGGTTTGTTTGGTTTGGTTTGATGTTGGATAAAAAAACCGATCATAATAGGTTTGGTTTGGTTTTAATTAAAAAAAGTCAAATCGAGACTAAACCGATCCGATTATATATATATATATATATATATATACAATTTATAAATATTTTTATACATTTATAATTTATAAATATGTGTATAGCTTTATAACTTTTAAGCATTGATTAGTCAGCTTCGTTCGTGATGCAATCCGTTTAAGAATTGGTACCACATCCGCAGTGGCGGAGCCAGGATTTATGCCAAGGGGTTCAAAATATATTAATTCATTTAAGGGGGTTCAACGCTATATATTAAAAAATAATTTTCACTTATATATCGATGTAATTGAACCCCCTCGGCTCTAGCTAGATCCGCCACTGCACATCCGATTGTAGAATTAATCCTTTTTTGGCAATTGAAAGCAACTTTTTCATTACAAATGACTTTTGTTGTCAGTGTCAAAACACCACTATGGTACAACTACTGTGATTATCAAAACTAGCCTTTATCACATCAAAACAACTCGGACAATAAACAAAACTAGTAGACTAAGGGTAGAAAATCGCTCATTCAATCTTTTTGTGTAAGTGTTGTCCACTGGGAACCTCTAACAAACACCTCTTGTATGATTCTCCTTGTAAGTATTTGTGGTGTATAATGAATTCTTAATGCTAAGTTTGAGTTATAATCTTTTTGTTCATTTAGCGATAGGCTTTTTAAGTAAATGTTTAAAAGCTAACTAAAACTCATTTTATGGAACAATATTGAAGTTGTTTGTTACTACATTCTGTTTGATTGTTATAGTTATACATCACATGCATGTTCTATACTTATTTGATTCAATTATTATGAATTTTTTATTTAATGAGTCAATGAATTCACCGCACATTTTTCATTTTACATTTTTAGAAATAGAAGGGTAAGATGCTTATTTTTGGTCAAGCAAATGACATTATAAGATGCTTCGTATCGAACCCAAAAAAATAAAAAATAAAACGAAAAAACCCGACTAACCCGAAAAATCCGAGAGTGAAAAACCCGATTTTTGTTGGTTT